>NC_035108.1:461606250-461909281 GCF_002204515.2 Aedes aegypti
TTGTGGAAGCAAAACTTTACTGAGAAAAACGAAAATTCATTATCGGCGTCGTTCAATGGATAAAGGTAAATTACCGAATAAAGGCCAACGGTATTAACAAAAAGTAATCCAAATTGTTATTTTCTAGATGGAAGATGAGACATCCATTGCATCAGCTTTGTTTGCTAGAGGAGAATTGCTGCAAACGGGCCAGGACTGTGGCATCAGTGGATTTTTGCAGCTTAGCTTTACGTTTTTGCGGGTGTTGCTGAGAGTATTTAATGTTTTTCGCGAACTTTGAAGCAGTTTTAATGAGAATCACAGGAGCAAAACTCATGTATACATTACCATTATTTTATTCCAGTGGAATTGAATTCATGAAAAAATAAACATGTCTAGAAGAATACAAAATAGGGATTGTTTAATTTAATATCAGTATAAATTCTGCTTCTCAATCATCCTATTCGATATCTACTGCCAGCTCATATGATCAAAGCGTTCGGTAATTATTTTAACAATTCATTCGGTAATAATTCGCGAACAGTTTGTAATTATTTTGACAGCTGAGTTTGGATTCAAATTACTGGTTGTTCGGTAATTCTTAACATTACCGAAAGCACTACCGAACGCTCAGCGGTTTATATTTCGGTAATAAATTTACCGGAATCGGTGATATTTTCTTAGTGTGTATGAATATTCTGTTAGGTGTGATCGCAGCACACCGTGCAAAATTTGAATTTCGAATCGTTACCATTAGCAACAGATTTCAAATCATAGCAACCTGCGCGTTGCCCGAGCATAACTCGGTCTCTTTTGCCGTTAACCGTAGATTAGTGAAGACGTAATAAAATTAGCTCTGGTTAAGTTAGTCAAAACCACGTTTTTCACTATTTCAGCTGATCCCGAAACACAACAATTTTTGGCGACGAGGTAAAAAGTGAAGAAGACTGCCCTACGCAACGAGCTCCAGCATACGCGGAAACGGAAATGGCGACAAATTCGATCAACGCAAACGGTGGGGAAATGCAGCAAGCGATCCTGCAAATGGCTGAACTACTCCAACGATTGGCCACGCCGACGCCGATCAACCAGGAGAAAATTCTAGAGTCGCTCTCCACCAACATCAGCGAGTTTGTGTTTGACCCCGAAAACGGCATCACATTTGAAAAGTGGTTTGCACGTTATTCGGACCTTTTCGACAACGACGCTCGGAATCTCGACGACGCGGCCAAGGTACGTCTTCTCCTGCGGAAGTTGGATCATGCTTCACACAGCCGCTATGTGAATTACATCCTGCCCCAGCTTCCCAGAGACATCCAGTTTGACGAAACGGTAGCCACGCTGAAAAAAATTTTCGGCACACCGACGTCCGTTTTCAACAAACGCTTCCATACTAACCATCAACACGCACAAGGGGCTGTTCCAATTCAACCGCCTCGCTCCAGGGGTGAAATCCGCGCCAGGAGCATTCCAACGGCTGATCGACGGCATGATTGCCGACATCCCAGGCATTCGATCCTTCATCGATGACGTCATAGTCTTCGGTCCCACCTGGGAGGCACACGCAGAGTCACTCAGCAAACTGCTGATTCGGCTGGAGCAGTACGGGTTCCACGTCAAGGCGGAAAAGTGCAAGTTTTTCCAAACCGAGCTTGGTTACCTGGGCCATATCGTGGATCGCCATGGTATTCGTCCGGATCCAGAGAAGCTTTGAGCCATCGCCAACATCCCAGCTCCAACCAACGTGACCGAACTTCGCTCGTTTCTCGGTGCCGTTAATTTCTACGGCAGATTTGTGCGCAACATCCACGAGCTTCGCCACCCAATGGACCAGCTACTGAAGAAGGATGTCAAGTGGCAGTGGAACGTCGAATGCCAGCAAGCGTTCGAAAAATTCAAGGCGATTCTGCAGTCGGAACTATTGTTGACGCACTACGATCCGACACTACCTATCATCGTTGCAGCAGATGCCTCCAACACCGGCATTGGTGCGGTGATACTGCATAAATTCCCGGATGGCAAAATCAAGGCAGTTCAGCATGCTTCTCGTTCGCTCTCACCCGCCGAGCAAGGTTATGGACAACCGGAGAAGGAAGCACTGGCTCTGGTCTACGCGGTGACGAAGTTCCATAAATTCCTTTTGGGACGCCACTTCACGCTGCAAACGGATCACAAACCGCTCTTGGCAATCTTCGGTTCGAAGAAGGGCATTCCGTTGCACACCGCCAACCGACTGCAGCGATGGGCGTTGATAATGCTCAACTACGATTTCGACATCCAGCACATTTCCACCAACGATTTCGGTTGTGCCGACATGCTGTCTCGGCTGATCGATCGGACCACTCGGACGGAAGAGGAATACGTCGTAGCAGCAATCAACCTGGAAGATGATCTGGTGAGTATAGTTAACGACTCGCTAGACAAACTTCCAGTCTCTTTCACAGAGTTACAAGACGCAACGAAGAAGAACAGCGTTTTGCAATCGGTGGCAAAGTTCATCGATGAAGGTTGGCCGCGAGATTCCAAGTCGGTCACCAACCCTGATGTCCTGCCGTATTTCAATCGGCGAGATTCGCTTAGCATCGTTAATGGCTGCGTGATGCTACACGACCGTGTGGTAGTGCCTCATCAGTTCCAGAGGAAAATCCTGAGGCAATTTCATCGGGGCCACCCTGGTGTGGTTCGCATGAAGGCAATCGCTCGCAGTTTCGTGTACTGGCCTAGTATGGACGACCAAATCGAGGATTTCGTCCGCAACTGCAATCCTTGTTGCGTGGCCGGAAAAGCACCAATCAAAACGACACTCGAGTCGTGGCCTGCACCGTCAAAGCCATGGTCGAGAATCCACATCGACTACGCCGGTCCTGTCGATGGAACGTATCTGTTGGTCGTGGTGGATCCGTTTTAGAAATGGACGGAGGTTTTCGCAACCAGGACTACAACAGCCAGTACCACTGTGAGACTGCTTTCCGAATCCTTCGCTACCTTTGGCATACCGGAAACCATCGTGTCGGACAACGGTCCCCAGTTCGTCAGTCACGAATTCCAGACGTTCTGCCAAGGTCATGGAATACAGCATCTTCGGACAGCACCATACCATCCGCAATCAAACGGATTAGCGGAACGCTTCGTAGACACGGTCAAGAGGAGCCTTCGAAAAATTCGTTCGGGGGGAGAAACTCTCGACAGCGCACTGCAAACGTTTTTGCAAGTATACCGTACGACTCCGACCTCGACGGAAAATCTCCGGCAGAAGTAATGTTCGGCAGGCCCATCCGAACGATTTCATCGCTCTTGCTTCCACAGCCGGAGTGCCGCAATCCGCCATCGAAGAAAACTGAAAAATAAAATGCATCGTTTAATAGGAAGCATGGTGCAATTGCGAAGAGTTTTCAACCCGGTGACTGTGTTTATGCACAGGTGCATCTAGGAAACGCCTGGCATTGGGAAGCAGCCACTGTCATCGAGCGCATCGGGAACGTTAATTATAATGTTTACCTGGTGGATAAGCAACGATTGATCCGGGCACACACGAACCAACTCAAGAAGCGCTCAGGTGATCCAGTGCGAATAGATGGTCCTTCGCCGCTATCCATTTTCGTGGACGAGTTTGGACTATCCGACACCGCTCCGATCCGTCGTCCAGCCCAACAACCAGGTAGCCCAGCAGTATCCGCACCAGAGTCTGGCGATTCCGAATACTTTTCGGAGTCCGATCTCGAAGATGAACCAGCACCGCAACCGACTGTCAATAACAACAACAACCGACCGAGGCGCATCGTACGGCTACCAGCGAGATTCGAGCCGTACTACCTGAACTAAGGGGGGAGATGTTAGGTGTGATCGCAGCACACCGTGCAAAATTTGAATTTCGAATCGTTACCATTAGCAACAGATTTCAAATCATAGCAACCTGCGCGTTGCCCGAGCATAACTCGGTCTCTTTTGCCGTTAACCGTAGATTAGTGAAGACGTAATAAAATTAGCTCTGGTTAAGTTAGTCAAAACCACGTTTTTCACTATTTCGGCTGATCCCGAAACACAACATATTCATTACTATCATTTTAGCAAAAAATCCTGCTAAAAAACGAGTCAAAGGAAATGAGGCTTTTATTTCACCAAAAGCTGTACAGCCTTTTTCATATATGTGCCCATAGACGCCGGCTGATGCTGATGAGGCCTGTGAGTTGACGCCTTTGTTTACTCTAAAATGTGTTGAGGCCTTCTAGTTGTGGCTTGTTTTTTCACCATCTTCTGTTGTGGCCTTTTGAAAATCATTCAAAATTGATGATAAAATAAGAAATTTGAAGTGTAGAAGAGTGTTAAGTGGTGAAATAAAGTACATGGAGATCCCTACAGCAAGAGAAGATTCGCGCGGTCGATTAAATTTGTGATTGATTGAACCATGAACATTATGTACAGGGATAGGATGCGACTCAAAATTCTTTCGGTGAAGCACTCGCTATTGGAAGACAGCACGTTCAATTTGAAAGAGACGTGCAGATGCAATATGAACTGTGTTGCACCCATCTTTTTTTGTGTGCTAAAACTCCCAGGTGCTGTTTCTATTCTACTGAGAATCTCTCTGAGCATTAGCCAAAGCACTCTCTAATAACATCGCTTTGCGCTTTGACGGAGTACGAGTGGTCGCCATATGTATGTGCTACGCGAGTTTGTCGTCGAGAAAATGTATGGAAATATTGGTTCAATTGAAATAATATTGCAATTGAACGTTATTTTTCATGCAATTGAAACCAAATCGTGTTTTTGTTGATAATTTGTGAAGTACAGACAGGCTGACACAGGTATTATTAGGTAGTATGATACAAAATACATCAGTCTACAGGAACCCGATAATGTTCGCCGTTTAGACAACCACTGTATAAAATAATACAAGGAGCAGTCGCTCCGTAGTATAACCTGCATCTACTTAGTGAATTTGGAAAGTTTTTCGCAATCTACTTTGCAATTTTGATGTTTGTTTAACAGGCCTCAACTCAGTTTCCGTCAGATATAGAAATGAGGCCTTTTTGAGAAAAGGCCGCATTTGCGATGAATATCCTGGTTAGCGGAAAATGAGATGGAAAACCTTTTAGAAAAAAGTTATTTTTTCAACTTTTATGCATATTTTTAAATGACTATTGTATGTTTTAGTAAGAATAGGCTCTTATACATTGAAATCAGCAGAAAACCGATTTGTTTACATTTTGGACTTTAGGCCTTTTCAATTGTTGGTCTTGATTTCGAAAGGATTACGGAAAACAAAATACACTCAAAATTTAAGTTTGAAGCAAGGGGTGTGACAAAATCGCAAAAATTAGTGTTCGCACATGAATATAGTGCGAAGAAAGTATTGTGACGCCATCTATACTTTAGTGCGGGCAATCTGACAGCATAGAAAAACTATGGCTTCTGAACATGGCTCCCTTCGAAATTATGCGCACTGTAAGACCAAAGTACTCTTTAATGGGTAAAAAAGTACCCTTTATGAGAGAAATTAGTTTAACTCATAAAAAGAGTAAAGGGCCTGTACTCTTTAAAGAGTAAACGGCTTGTACGTCAGATCAACGAGTGAATTTTACCCATTATCCAAAACATATACTGCTTCGCGACTAAAAATGGGTGAACCAACGTGCGAAGTTCGATTTTTGACCAACTTCGCCGCGTCGCGAGTCACTTCGCTATAGTGCGCATCTATGCCCTCCGCCGTGTGCATTATGCGCACTATTGAGAATCGAGTTGCGACGCGGCGAAGTTGGTCAAAAATCGAACTTCGCACGTTGGTTCACCCATTTTTAGTCGCGAAGCAGTATATATTTTGGCAAACAGAGTAAAATTTACTCTTTTTCGAATATGAAAATTCAATTTAATTCTATTATTTTTTTCGTATATAAAATAATCAACTAAAGAAATTTTAATATATTAATTATTTTTATTAATTTAAACAGTTACAATAAATCATTGTTTATTTGCGAAAGCATAATTGACTGATTAATTTTGATGTTACTAGGTTGGTAAACGGGGCAGCTGCTACTGGCGATCTCATGCACCGGGAAAGTATCCTGTAATCAGTGTCGTAAAAATTCAGCCGAATGATACCCGATCAGTGCGAAAACGAACAAAAACAAACTCCGCTAGCAAGAAGCCAATCTGACTTCGAGCACAGAGAACAGACGTTCATCTTTTTTCTGGTGAATGTGTAAAGATTTGAAACGGTCATTTCAAATGTAGGTAGTTATGTTTCAGGTAGGCGGCGCTAGTGTTCCATAATACTGACGTTTGACGTTTATCAACTTCACAAACAAAACAGCGACATAACCTGTAAACAGAAAGTATTTTAATTTTTGCAAAGCAGATGTTGTATATCTGCTGCATGCAGATTATCGTTGAAAACTAAGGATTTTCCCATTTTCATCCTTGATCATTGATTTTTTCATAAAGAAAATGGGTAGAAAATGTGAGTTTTACTGGTGCGGCAACCAACAAGGAACCGGAGTATCATTTCATCAGTTTCCAGTTGATAGAGCAATGTAAGTTTATCATTTCTATTTCAAATGTAAATAATGATCTATCTCTACCTATATGCTATATTGTTTGCATTTAGGTGCTTTGCCTGGGTGGAACGCTGTAATTCATTTGAAGCTACCGAAAAGTTTGCATCCGAAGGACCGCAAGCATTCAGAAATAAACGACTATGCTCGGATCACTTTCCCTTGAATGCATTCAAGGAACCTACTAGGAAAGAGAAAGGGTAAATGAAACGGTATCATTGTTGATTATTTTATTATTTTATTGAAATTTTCAAACAGGCTTATTCCCAATGCACTGCCTTTCATGTGTCCCAATACATCAAGTAAATACAACGAGGAATATCTTGAAGAATCTCTTGCATGTACCGCAACAGGGTAAGTTCAGGCGTGTGTGTTTACTCTATTCTTTTCTTGTAACTCCATATTTTGCCTTAGTTCATCTTTTCAGTACACGGAAGAAGAACCTGTAGAGTTCATAGAAGACGACTTGGACTATGCGGAGTGGGAGCGGCATGCTAAAATATCCACTACTCTGAACAGTTGTTCTCAATCAGAAGACAGTTATCAGATTGAATGGCTCGACGATTCAATGAGTACAAGGGAACATCATCTTTCTATAGCGAAATCAGTTGATGATCCGACAACAGATCATAGCCCCCGGTGCAATCGGTCACTCACGATTGAGCCGTGGCTGAGCGATTCGTCAATAGTAAACGTTTTCAGTACCGATAATCCGGAAATAATACCATCGACCAGCGCTCATCAAAGGCAGCCCACACGTAATGGTACTGCAGAACTTCAGATAGATAACTTGTCGGATGACTTCAAAACTTCGATGCACCAAACCCTCAGCACAGGTAACCTACAGGTTGACCATGACTTCAGTACTCGCATACCCCCATTGAGTGACACACAATATCATGCGAATGATCTGCATTTCAAAGGAGCGCCAAATTCGACATACACATTACGAACACATTCGAACAAAAACGATTCACCAATTTTGTCGTCAAACCCACTCCATAGCGGTAGCCGGCCGGAAGAAGAAAATCATGTCCAGTTGAACAATTCAGCCGATCCGGCAACTTCTGATACTCGACTAATAAGTTTATTAGATTTTTCTTCTGTAACTCACTCTGAAAGTTATAAAACGCAGGTTAAGGTGCAAGGCGCTTTAATAAAATCCATGAAAGAAAAGCTGAAACACGTTAAACGAAAACTATTCGTTTCACAACAAGCAGGGCAACGACGTCTCAAAAGTGCTTTAAAAGCCAAAAAAGAAAATAAAATTCTTAAGAAGGAGCTAAAATCTGCACGTAAGCAGAGAAGTGAGAATGAAGTTTTAGGCGCACAAGCAAGAAAAAACCCAGTTATTTTTGATTTTCTAAAAAATTCGACTCGTAAGCCAAAAGGAAGGAGATATAATGCTAGCACGATGAAATTCGCAGCTGGTACATATTTAAGCGGGCCCCGGGCATACAGGTATGTCCGAAATTCTAAACACATCACACTTCCACATAAAAGTTCAGTATACAAGCACAACAAGCACGTGCGTATACAGCCTGGAATTAACTCATCACTTCTCAGTGCCGTTAAAAGAAAAGTTCGAGAAATAAAGCATAAAAAGAATAAAATCGTAACAATAACGTGCGATGGCATGTCCATTAAAAAGGATCTTGCATACAGCGCAAAGGCCGATATTTTTCATGGATTCCCTGATGATGGAATCAGAAGGCGTATCGAGAAGAATGATCCTAGCGTTCTGGCTACAGAGGCAGTTGTTGTTATGGCGTCAGGAATGTATATGAACTTCAAGCAGGTAAGCTAAATTGTTATTTTTGTTTTTAAATTTCAAAAACTATTGCTTATTGTAGCCAATCGGATATTATTTAGCCCACAACAGCCTTGGAAGCTTTGGCCTATACAAGTTATTAGAGGAGTCTGTCCGAGCTGTCGCTAAGTGTGGATTGAATCCACTAATTATAACCATGGATCAATGTAGCACAAATGTAAAAATGGTTCACGAGCATCAATCATCGGCAGATCCCCCCAGAATAACTATAGATGACCGGGAAATACTAATCATGTATGACACCCCACATTTGCTGAAAAACACACGGAACTGCATTTTCAAACACAATGCTGTATTTGAGAAGAAAATCGCTTCCTATAAACATATTCGAAATCTGTATGACGCGGACATATCCTCGACGTTGCGACTTGTTCCAAAACTCCAGAAAAAGTGTATCGACCTCCCGCCATTTGCAGCAATGAATGTTGCTTTATCAGCCCGCACTCTCAGCGAATCTTGTGCAGTCGGCATGCGTCATTATGCTTCAACAGGTGAACTTTCAGATAAAGCACTGGACACAGCAGACTTCATCGAGATGTTTGATAAATTGTTCGACGTATTCAATTCAAAAGAAAAATTCTCGGCTTCAGTTGGGAAGGTAAATATATTTCAGTTAACCCTTGTGTCAACCATATTTAGATTTTTAATTGAATTCATACAGCAGACTTTCACATAACTATCTCAAGTAACATTAAGCAATGTTCTCCACCATATGGAAGCGTCCATTTATTACGTAACGACAAAAATGACAACTTCGACCAACCCCCCGACCCCACTGTGACTCACTTTGTATTAATTATGAGCCGTAACGCTTGAGCCTCCCCCTCCCCATAGACCGTAACGTAATTTGTGGACGGCTTCTATACTTTTTGCATATGGTGTGCATTCAGTACACGATATCTCCGCTCTTGAGGTAATTCTTTCATTCAGACTATAAGCATTCCACGATTTCCATTACTCACTTGACTCACGGTACCTTAAACAAAATTCGAAAAAATAATATTTTGTAATAACAAAACATATAAAATAAGATTATTTTTTCAAATGAGCCATTGAGAGAAGATTGCAAAACATGTGTCAAAAAAACTAATTTAAAAAAGAGATTCAACAAAAAGTTCAATCCAAAATTCTGTGTTGTATTGTATTGTGTGATAAAAACTAATATCTGAGTATACCATAATAACTGATAGAACAAAACATATTTACAGATTAACAGAACTCCGATAACAACAGGTTCTGGTCATTTCCAGTATCTAGATAAAGTGGAGTCTATTTTGGAAGACATGTATTTTACCAAGAGTTCTTGCTTAGACTATGAGAAGGTAAATTTTATTTTTTATATTTTTTCCTAACATCACATAATCACATAATCTTATATGGTCTATGAAATTTTTATCTTCTTAGGCGCGTAAAGAATCTACGTACTTAAAAGCATGCCAAAAACGACCGCCGTTCCTCAAAGGTTGGATTAGCAATATAAAAGCTCTGCGATGGCTATGGGAAGTATTACGAAATGAATACTTGTGTTCATATCTATGCACGAACGTGCTTTGCCAAGACTGCCTGGAGAACTTTTTTTCTGAAATAAGAAGGCGGTGTGGTTTCAACGATGCTCCAAACGCATTCCAGTTTGGCAGTGCTTTCAAATACGCCATGATCGCCGCTTTAGAAAAAGGTTTTGGTGAAGGAACGAACTGTCAGCACGATTCAGCAAGGCCGTTACTCGAGGAAAACGACGTGGATGATTTGCAACCCAATACGTATGAACCATGTAATTACGATTATGAAGCTCTTGACTTGGAGTCACCATTCGAAGCGTTGAAAAAAGAGCTAAATGCATTGGTGTATGTAATTGGTGCAGCGGCAAGCAAGCTGCCGCACAAGAAATGCAAGCAGAAGCTAACGGCGGAACAAGATGATGAATGTCTCCAAAATGAGGATTATTCATTTATCAAATTGAAGGCTTCATGTGCTTCGAAAAATGTGACTATTCCTAACAGCTGCTTGTACAATATTGGAATACTTGCTTTTCTCTGTTTCAAGCAGAAATTTAAAAGATTTTTATACCAAAACAGACGGAACGTGAAGACTCGTTTGAAAGCATATCTGAAGTATGAATCGTTTGATTATGGAGCCTGTGAATCCTGCTTTCATAAACTTGTAGATATCATCTTTAATACATTAATCCAAGGCTTTCTTCGCGATGTACGGGTTCAGCAAAAAATAGCTGAAAATAACAAACGTTATCGAAAACGTAATAGGAAAGCCGTACGTATGAATCTCCCAGAACAGTGATGAAATACATTTGTTATACTTTATGCAACTCATAAATATGGTTATTATTTAAATTGTATTGGAAGCTTAGCTGGCGGCGTTTTCTAGATCATGACATACAATTATCAGTATTGGACTTAAGAACATATAGGCCAACTGCGACGAACAATACATTTGAAGTATCTGAGTTGAAATATCTTGTGTCAGGTAAAACAAGAAAACTTAACTTGTTCATCTTTGTTCTAGCCAAGTGAATCGTCTCACTTGCTTCAACTTAACTACCCTGTCGAAACCAAGCGTAAGGCTGAGGAAAGTTGGCCGCTGTCCACAAATTACGTAACGCTTTAAGGGGAAGGGGGTAGGCTCAAACATTACGACTCATACATAATTTCGAAAATTTTAATGCGAAAAGCTTTACGGAGAGTAAATGAATGCTGCCTTCCGGAATGTGAAACAATTTAAATTATTGAATGGCTTCACCATAGTTTTCTTGTTCAAACGAATCGTAACGAACTAGATGATCGACAGTGACTCTACAAGTTCAATTCATCATAAACTCAAATGCCAAAATGTTTCACCTTAATACCGTCAACGTACCAGAATCCCCTGGGCTTGGGATTATATTTTCCAGGGAGCGATGAATTTTGATAATTGATCGCTGTTGTTAGTAGTTTTGATTAGATGTTGGGTGAATTTCAAAGCAATGGCAACCTTTTTATTACAAAATTTAGATTTTATCTTCTGACCTAAAAATTCTGGTTAAACTACTGTACTATGCAGTTGGGCTGCACTAGGCTATCACTCATCAAAATTACTTCGGGAAAATATAATTTCAAACTGGCGAGAAGATTACCAACTGAGGGTAGGTTAGGAGCACAATCAGACCCTTGAATGTGCAATGTGGGGTAGTAATTAGGAATGCCATTGACGGTTTGTAATCTTCTACGAGGTTTTCGAAAACCAACAGGGCGCGTGCACCGGGTTGCGGATAGGAGCAAAGGGAGATCAATAGCATCTACCTAAAATAATAGAGCAAAAAGCCGTTCCATGATTAGGTAATGTTTAGCGATCTTCTATGGTGTTCTAGTACTATAAAATTCTTCACTCACTGGGAATTTTGGCCTTGATAATATCAATAGTGATAAAAACATAAAATAATACCTAATACATAATAAGAACAATGTAGCTTCAATGTAGTAATAAATGAAATAAAATCAATTTTCTATACTTGACAAGGTTTTGAAGACAATCAATGAGTGAAAGAACTACCTATTAGAAAAGCCACATCAGCTAAGGCTATACATATACAAATGTTGGTCATAGGGTCATGGCGAGCATTCGGTATGTATGTCTATGACTGATTCTTATCTAATAGGGGCACTAGAAGACCACGCGGACAATTTCGAAACAAACTATTTTTATACATCGGTCTTACGATCCGAAAGGCTCAGCTATGCTGCAAAGTCATTTTAAAAGCTATTCATTACTACTGTTTAATTGTTTATAATTCTAACAAAACTACATAATTAACTCATTACTAATCACTGTTCCTATATTCTCTTTTTCTCTCCTTCTTATCTGTTGCATGATTATGATCATCACTAATATAATGCATGAGCATGCAAAATAAGAATAATTTCAGGATTGAAAGCAGTACATGGATACCTGGATAGAATAGCTTCGAAAAGGGTGCTCAAAATATAATATTTCTGATCAGGGAAGTATTATTATAAAGGGTATGTAATTTTTTTCCATTATTAACACTTAGATCACACAAACAAATGAACTAATAATATCAAATATTTTTATATAAATCAGCATCGTCAATCAGTGCAAAAACAGATAAAGTTTGTAAAGTTATCACCATCGATTGAACTGCGCTCTGTATAGTAATTTTCAATCAGTATCAAAATCTCCTAAAGCGTCGCATTGTGCCATCAGCAGCCCTTAGCATCACTCTCATATTGTTATTATTTTGTTGTTTATAAAATTTCTAGAAAGCGATCAGCATATTCTTTCTTACTTGTACAATGGCCGATCTATTTGGAATTTTAATAAGTCAAATCTAACTTCAAAACTCAAATTAAATTGCTTTCAGCACATTTACATTTTGCAGCATTAATCGCATTACTGTGTCAAGTCTTCTCCATTCCCTATACCCTACCCAACCCTTCTTATCCTTTCCGATGGTGTTCAAGTGGTCCGCATAGACTATTACGGCCATTACCTATCCCTTCCCCCGGCTTTGGACTGACTTGCGCTCTCATTGCCCCACCAAACGCTGCAAAATGAAAATGAAAATGAAATACCGTCAACGTACCAGAATCCGCTCATGTTCCAGTAGCCCGCTCACGAGTTAAAAAAGTAAGTTAATTTGAGTAAATACACAAAAATATGTCCATAGTGTGATTCAACTTGTCGATTTGAACCGTATAGCGGTTATAGTTTTCAAATTACCTTTGTGTAAACTTACCTTTTTTCAGTGTGAGCGGGCTACTGGAACATGAGCGGATACTGGTGCACTGATGGTACTCCACCCACAACATTTGGTTCTCGTTCCCCAACGCGAAACAGTAGGGTAACGAACTACTTGGCCACTTCCAAAATTATCTTTAGCTTGGGGGGTTTTCTTGGCATTATTCTACCTACACAAATCCAGCTGGATGAATCAATGGGCCATTATTTCCTGAAGGTGTTCTTCAACTCTGGGTACACTAGCAATATGGATGATAAATCTGCCTAACTACTCATTTCCCTGTACCGGAAACTTTCCCTTTCCTGCTTTGGGTGTGAAATGCTTGAGCAAGCTTAGTAGCTGGAGCGAATTCCGATGCCAGAGACTGCCGGCGAGCAAAAAAAGGATGGATTTATCGATCGACACTTCGCCTTGGTCCAATGAAATGTTTTGGCTAGCACTTCCTGGAACGTGCTGTTATTTGTCTTTTCATCAGTGGGAACTTTCTGTAAAATTGTTACAGCATCTAGAAGATTGCTTCTAATGATAATACTAAATGGAAAAAAGGACTTACCTGGATAAATAGTTTTTTGTAAGACCGTGAATCCGTCGATACTTAAATGACCCAGGTAATCACCCCTACGATATTGCGTACGGCGATCGGTTCGCAACAGAGAAACGTAGAGCAGCAAGGCAGCAAAATTTAGCACTATTAGCTGGCTGAAAAAGAAAAGAATCTTATAGCTATATTGTTATATCCTTAGTATTTATACATACCTTCATTTCTTGGCGAAAATAATGATAATTTTACGTTGTTTATTACGGTAATCTGAAACATTTTCAATCTCATCGAAAATTTTGCAGCTATCAACCGAAACCCAGAGTCTATGAATGGAGAGTTGCGCGAAGAGACTTCTTTGAATGGTTGTTCTTCTTCGTCTTCGAAAATAGCCCCTATCTGTTTTGCTGGCCTGCTCGATAGGTAGACGGTTTGACAGTTCGATAGGTAGATTTGGTTTCACTCTTCGCGCAACTCTCCATTCATAAACTCTGCCGAAACCGACACAGATGTTTTGTTTTGATTTATTTGACAGCAGTGCAGCCAGTGGTCACATATCTTATGGGAAAAAATATGGTTTGGGAACAATGATAAGCTCAACTTGGGTAGTCTGCAATAGATGGCGGTAGTGTACCAACGTTTTTTCGTTCAAATTCTTACACATGGTTTCTGATGAGAAAAGTACTTGCATGAATGTCTGTTCTCTGTGCTTAGACGTTCTAACTAGCGCACGTCGAATTCTTCCATCAGTCCCTCGTATCACCTTTTCTACTATACCCCGGATCCAGGTCCTACGGTTGTTCCCATCAGTAATATAGACCAGCTCTCCTTCTGCGATAGGTTCTTGTTCAGCAAGCCATTTGGTGCGATGGTTGATTGTTGGGATGTATTCCTTCAGCCATCTTTTCCATAACATGTCTGCCAGCTCTTGAGATCGTTTATAGCTGTCCCGCAACGCTTCGGCAGAACTTGTTGGCAAATTAGCCTCTTCACGCTCTCCGGCAGGCAAACCACGAAGAAAATGATTCGGCGTGAGGGCTTCGCAGTCTGCAGATTCTTGTGGCACGTATGTTAACGGACGAGAATTCACCATGTCCTCGGCTTCTGATAATATCGTCAACAATATCTCGTCACTTAATTTGCCGCCATTGTGTAAAGCCTTTAGTGCCTCCTTTGCCGACCTCACTAACCGTTCCCATACACCACCCATGTGTGGTGCTGCTGGGGGGTTAAAGTTCCAACGAGTCCTAGCGTCGGTAAAGATGTCCGCACATTCCATTTCTATGCAACGAATTTCCTGGATGAACTCCTTACTCGCAGCTTGAAAATTAGTTCCGTTGTCGGAAAAAATCTCCAACGGAGTGCCCCTTCTGCAAATGAAACGTCTGATTGCCATGGCGCATGATTGGCTGCTCAAGCTATAGGCTATTTCCATATGGATCGCCCGAGTCACAAGGCATGTGAATAGACACACCCATCTTTTTTCTGAGCGACGTCCTACAGTGACGACTACTGGGCCGAAGTAGTCAACTCCTACATAACTAAATGGCCGTATTTGGGGGGTTAGACGCTGCACCGGTAAAGGAGCCATTCTAGGCGCCACAGGAATACATTTATGTATTTTGCACCAAGTACAGTCCTTAATCACCTGCAAAACAGCCGCGCGAATATTTTGAACATAGAAACGCTGTCGCAGCTCGTTCACTACCATCTCACGGTTGGCGTGACCGAATTTTGCATGATAGTGTAGTAGTAGTTTCGATGTAACGTCGTGGCCCTTTGGTAGTACAATTGGGAAACGCTGCTCGAAAGGGATGAAATCCGCGTGAGCTGCACGGCCTTCCATCCGGATCACACCATTCGCATCTAGAAATGGAGCCAATCTATAGAGTGGGCTGGAGCGTTCAATAAGGTGCAATTTCGATTGAGGTAGTCTGTTGTTCTTCAATAGCGTTTTCATTTCGTCGGGGAATCCTTCTTGCTGTGCTGCTTTCCATAGAAAGTTTTCCGCCATCTGGTATTCTTCGCGCTTGAGAGGTGATTTGATTGATGGAAACGTTCGTTTTAGCAACTTCACCAACTTAGGCGAGGCTTGCAGTGTTTCTATTGGCTGTTTCTTCATCCTTTTGTGACAATTAGAAATGAAACGAAACACACAGGCCATGCTTCTTACCAATATGGTCCAACGCGAGAATCGCGTGGTGTCTATTAGAGCCTTGTGAAACGAAACTTCGTGGAACAGATGATATGCTCGCAGTTCTTCTACTACGCCAGGGGGTGGCAAATCTCGTTGAGAGTACTCTTGATCTAATCGATAAAGAATGTCAGGGCCTTGTACCCATTCGCTTTCCGTCGCCAACGGTGGTCCATTTTTTCCCCATTTCGTTAAAACATCGGCTATATTGTGCTTCGTAGCCACCCAGCTCCATTGCTTTGGATTGGTGATGCTCAAAATTTCCCCGATGCGATATGCGACAAACTGTTTGTACTTCCTATGGTCGGAGCGGATCCATGAAAGTACTGTAGCTGAATCGATATGGTAGAACACTCTTTGCACCTGTACAGAGTGGTTCGACTTCACAAAGGCGGCTAATCTGGCTCCAAGTACCGCAGCAAGGAGTTCCATTCTCGGTATGGACATGTATTGCAACGGAGCTACCTTCGATTTTGCTGAAACCAGTGCCACTCTCGGTTCTCCTTTTACCAATACACGAAAATAAGCGACACATCCATAAGCTTCTTCGCTTGCATCTGCAAACACGTGTAATTCGAGGTCCTGGTAGTCTGATGCCTTCACGTCGGCGAAGTAACATCGCGGAATTTCCATAGCTTGAAGACTTGGCAGTAGTGCAATCCAACGGTACCACTTCTTCGCGGAGTGCTCATCAATTATCTCGTCCCACGAACAACCATTTCTCCAAAGATCTTGAACGATGATTTTTCCGAGCACGGTGAAAGGCGCCCACAGGCCGAGCGGGTCAAAAAAACTCATGACAACGCTCAACAATACTCGTTTGGTGGGCAGCTTACTTTCGGTCAAATATACTTGAAGATCGTTGCGCAGAGCCGTAGTACACACAAAGACATCCTTTACTGTATTCCAAGACATACCAAGAATTCTTTCCATACTAGTGTTGCTAGACTTGTCGCTAGCGAAATGAACGATGTGGTTCTCCGGTTTTCTACCGAAGTGTTGTTGGAATTCTTCACTGTTGGACACCCAATTTCGGATGTGAAAACCGGCATTGGAGTGGATGTATGTAACCTCCTCTGCTCGTCTGATAGCCTCGCTCACAGTGAACGTGGAATCTAAATAATCGTCCACGTAATGTTTATTAATTATTGCATCCACAGCGTCCGGATATTCCTCCGCGTAGTCCTGAGCGTTTCGATTTTTAATAAACTGTGCGGAGCAGGGTAAACTGGTTGCGCCAAAGGTGGCGACGTCCATGACGTAGGTTATGGGAGGACCTGATGCGTTCGGACGATATAGAAACCTTTGTGCTGACTTGTCGCTTGACCGTATTCGCAGCTGGTGATACATTTCCGCTATATCGCCACCGAAAGCGACGGGACGTTCTCGGAACGGACACAGCACAGACGGCAAACTGGATAGAAGGTCGGGCCCCTTGAGCAATTCGGAGTTGAGCGACTTTCCCTGAACGGACGCGGCTGCGTCCCATACAAGCCGGACTTTGCCCGGCTTTTTTGGGTTGAGTACCACATTTAAAGGGAGATACCAGACCTTTCCCGGTTCAGCTTCAATCAGCTCAGTGTTCGTAGCGATGTGAGCGTAGCCTTTGTATTGGTATTCTTCAATTTGCCTCTCGACATTCTGTTTCAGCTCCGAATTTTTCTCCAATCTCCGCTCCAGGCTCTTCATGCGTTTTAGCGCCATGGGGAAGCTATCTGGTAGCTGTGGGTCATCGCTTCGCCACAGAAGCCCCGTTTCGAAGCGCTTGCCGACCCGCATAGTGGTTTGTTCCAGTAGCTCCTTTGCTCTGCGATCTTCGGCTGATTCAGGCAGCACTTTGACGTCTAAACCGGTTTCCTCCAATGTAAAGTGCCTTCGAAGTAGTTCTTGCAAATCTAGTTCAGTTATGTCACCGACTGTATGATGACCAGCAAACCCTGTTGCCATGTTTTCGCCGCCTTGTGGGCCGTATATGGTCCAGCCAAGTTTGGTACGAACTGCTATTGGCTCACCAGGATTTCCAATCCGTGACTCCAGCGGTGCATACACATGCAAATGTTTCAAACCGATAAGCACTTTTGGAGATCCACTTAAACAGTCCGCTACTGGTAGTCCACAAAGATGCTTGAATCGAGCTGCCACCTCAGCAAAACGAATCCTTTGGTCAGGGAGTTGAAGCTCTTTAACCGTGTGGACATTTCGAAGCAGATATTTCTCCTTTGACCCGGTGGCCGAAATTGATACGTCAACGCTCCTTGAGTCCCGTTCCAGTCTACTCATTCCCGCGGTCCATTTGACAAGAATGGGTTCCCAGGCTCCTTTCAGTTTCAGTTGGTCTGCAATGGCGCTTTCCATCAGCGAATAAGAAGACCCTTCATCCAAAAAGGCGACAACGTCAAGGGTACGCCCTTCATGGTGCAACTTAATTGGAACCATCCTAAAAATGATTGGATGATGTTCCGAGTTGTGCACATGACAGTTTGTCGACAAAGCCATAGGAGGGTTTGGTGGATGAAGGAGGGGATGGTGCCGCTCTTTGCAATCTCCTACATTGCAGTGACCTTTGAATCGGCAACGTATTTGCCCGTGCTCGTTGAGGCACAATTGACACATTTTCCACTTTTCAGTTATCTTTAGCCTATCGCTATACGTCAGCCTCTGGAAATCTTCACAGGAACGCGTTCGATGCTCGAGGCTGTTGCATCCACGGCACGGTTTACGTATCGCTTGCTGGAGTTCGATATTATGTTGATTTGCAGAGCGTTGTGATGGAGGTTGGACGCCGATGTGAGCATTGAGAAATCCTTCGTGATCCTTAGCTTTCGATTTCTTTTCTTTCTTGTCCCGGTTAGGACGACCATCCACGTGGAAATCCGTGTAGAGCGTTGCTTCGGTAGCTTCCGAAACGATTATCGAGAGGAAATCCGAAAAAGTTCTCAAATCCACAACGTGTTGTTGACGTTTATATCTAACCCACTCCATCTTCGTACTGGGCGGTAGCTTTTCCACCAGTTCCGTGATGAGCATGGGGTTGACAAGATGATCTATTAGTCCCGATGCTACTAGGTGGTCGCACAATTGCTGAACGACCATGCCATAGTGGATGAATGTACCCAAACGATCGATCCGAGGTGGATCCGCTTTCCTTGCTTTCAGCATAAGTGAATGGAGCAGTTGCTCCGGGCGGCCATAGAGAAGCCGAAGCGTATCAATGACTCGTGGGACCGATTCTGGCAACAGTAGTCTGCTCCTTACGGCTTCCAGAGCTGGCCCTCGGATACTCTCTTGTAGTCTACCGAGATTTTCAAGATCGGTCCAGTTGCATGCAGCATTGCCATTATTAAAGCTGCTTATGAAGAGCGGCCACTCTTCTGGCCGACCGGTGAAAACTGGTAGCTTTGCAAACGGACCTTTTCTTGCCGCTATCTGAGCTTTGGTCAGTTCAGGTTCTCCTTGATGCTGATTTGGAATCCCCTGTTGATTCGCACATGGGTTGAACGTCGCGGGCACCTCAATATTCGCCGTTGAGATGGGTGCCTGATATATGGCCGAGTTTCGAGGAATATTTGCAGACAATTCTGGATGCGGTGGATGCGATAAGACAGGCTTGTCTATCTTAACGGTTGGTACTTGCGGATTCTTGAGCGGTGTCGATTCCTCCAGAACATTTTCGATTGCTGATTGGCGGTTGATGATAGTATCCCGTTGCAGTGGAGCGTTTTTGGGTGTAGAAGATTTCGGAAAAGTTCCACGGATATCATCGGCCGATTTGCCCTGCTGTTCCGGAAATTTGAACTTCTCCTTCCACGCCTTTTCTAAATCCGTTTCCAACTGTACGTGATTCGACACATAGGTACCTCCTACAGCGCCCTCTTCCTGGACGAATGGGTCCATCACACCCTCGAACTCCTTGTACATCTCGTTACGCATCTTGTGAAATTCTGCTTCCGCCTCTTTCTTCCTTTGAAGCATTTCCCTCTCTAGGCGAATTTTTAGAACCATCTTCTCTTTCTCCCTCTGGAGCTGGCGCTCGAACTTGGCTCTCATTTGACGCAGCTCTATTTGGTGCTGCATTTCGGCTTCTTCCTGGTCTGAATCCTGATCTTGCTCGTTGATTGTCGATCTTTTATCGACCCTCGGATCAAGGGAATCGGCCGGCTCCTTGCCGGACGCGTCTGAGACATCGACGACTGTGGCTTCACGGTGTTGAGATTTGTCCGCAGTACCTGTGTTTAAACACTCCTTGCACGTCCACGGGAGGTTTTCAATGCCAGCAGTCACATCCGCGCACATAAAGTGGAACCAACTCTGACACTTCTCACAGCTGACCATATTGCTATCCGCATGATTCGGTCTTTCGCAAAGCGCGCAATCATACCCGGTGCTTTCGGGGTTATGTTCCTTTTCCTTAGATGATGCCATCGCATTTATTTTTGAGAATTGTTCACACCGAAATTTAGAAATCCTTTTGCAGCAGACGAGTTTGTCGTACAGCTCAAAACTGCAAATATGTTTTATTAGAATAATTTCAAGTTTTAATTACATGGTGTCTTACATAAATGGTTTTCAATTACTTCAATTCGGGTGAACAATTTCATACGAATTCTTAATGTATTCCGGCCTGTAATTATAAGAATAATTTTCTAGCACTGTAACCCTCGCATTTAATGTTCAGAATACGTTTACTCACGTGTGCTACACAATATTAATCAAATTCAACAATTTAACCGAAATATAATTAGGATGAACGAATTCAACTTGGATTGACTCAAATGTGATTTTGTCTAACGAAACGTAATTCTTCTTTTTTCCGCATTTATAATCTTCGCTAAACTACGCTGACAGTGACAGCGTTCGCCAAAGTATCCATGACATTTGTACGTCAGACAGCAGTACTTGTCGATCTGTTGGGTTCGTCCACTAGGGTGGTACCAAGCGGTAGTGTTAACAGGTATTTTTTCCACATTAAAGGGTACTGCAGAGTTTACTGTGGTTCCGCTCTTCCGGCAACTTCATCAAGATGGAGAAACCGTGGCCTATAAAAGGCGGTCATCGGTTCTCCCTCTCTTACTCTACGGCATCGGCGACCATCATCACTAGCGATCCTTTATATGAGAGATTAGCGGAAGTAAAATGGAATGATTTGGCAACAGACCAGCAGTGCTGAGTTTGCTCGGCGTCGAGAATAATATTGTAACACGGACATGACTTTCTCATTGCTAAAAAGTGTATTTTGTTTCGTTATAGATCTTTGAGCTACATTTCCAATTAACAAACAGCAGAAAAAATCACCAACTAAGTATCGCATTGAAAAACATTCAAAAGAAGTAAATATTTCAGATTTTTTGCTCTAGGCAAAACAACTTTCACCAAAATTATTTCAAGTGGATTACATTACTCCTCAAGAAAAGTTCAAAACAAACATAACGCATGTTCGTTTGGCTCACGCTTTGACAGCTCTCGCTGCTCGATTGGCTCACGCTTTGACAGAAATGTCAGCTTCCGCATATCTCTCTTATAAAGGATCACTAATCATCACCGTCATCAACGAAGCAGAAGAACAACAAACGACCAATTTATGGCCGCACGGGACGTCATCATAATCATCCTATCCATTTCAGGAAGCAAATCCCAAAAACCACTCCATATATCGATGCGAAAATGTATCATTATGATTCTATATATGTAGTGCACAACCCGATAAATTTTCAGCTTCATCGGTTCACTAAAACTCGAGATTTGCTTCCACAAAGTTTTGATGATTATTGTTAGAATGAGACGAAAGATAGGGAAAATAACACGGTCTCCCGTGTCCCCTTATCACCCACTGAAGGTGGATTGCTATCATTTGAATATAACGTAGTGATAATTTAGAAATTAAACAACTAGTGAATTAGTAGTAAAAGTGGAAGAATAAAAGTTATTAGACTTACCGGCGTTGTAATGTGTCCTTACGTGCCTGAAAAGAATGTGAAAATATAAGCAGTTATACTTACCTGTGGCACAAACATTGTCCCCGTTGTGTAGTGTTGTGAATGGATCATTGAAGGTAGTTTTTGTCAGTGCTCACCGCATCAAAACAAAGGCGCCACTGTATATGGGATTTGACATTGTGACAGCATTGCTGTTCTGTCAAACGCACAAGGCTACAGTGGTGCTTTCTATGCTTTCCATAGCGGCCGTTTTGGTTATTTCAATGATCCTTTTATATTGAGCACAGATTCGCTGTTTCTACCCAAGTTATCAACAATCAGAAAAAAAATGTTTTTTGGCCGTAAATCAACGAAAGCATTTAAAAATTGAGTAAACATGTGTTTCTGGCCTAAACTTAAGTGTTTGATATACACTGAGAAAAATCTACACGTCAAGATCGTGTGTTTTACTTATAGATTTGCGCAATGAGGAAAACCACATGATTTGAGTGTGGTAGCCATATGGATTTCATCATTGATTTCACGGTATAATAACATGTGTATCAACATTAGGTTGTCATGTGAAACAAACATGAATTTCCAAATATTAAATCATGAAAACCAACTGATTTGCTTATTGAATTCGAAATGTAGTAGCTTTAGATAGTCATGTGTGATAGAACATAAATGTCATGGGACTGAAAGAAGAAATTTGGTAGAAAAACTTTTGCTCCCCAAAATATGGATCCGAGGCTCCTCTGCTTGTCGCAAGCTCTCTTGATTTTTTTTTCAAACCCGTGAGCCAGCAACAAGCGGGGCGCCGCAAATCCATGATTTGGGAAGCCAGGGATAAGCATATTCCATTTTTTTCGAAACTGAAAGTCAGGAAAATCTGTTAGTGGAATCCGATTTTTCTACTAAACTATACATTATAATCAATGTTTTCTTATAGAAAGGTAGAATTCTCGTATCACAGACAAACAGACGTCACACTCTCATCATTGTCCATCGACCACCTTTTTAACGCTCGATTCAAAAATATGGTAGATGGCCAATCCGCCACCCGCAGCGCTCGCATCATTATTGTTCGCGTTTGACGTTTACACACTACCGCCATCTGTTGGCCCGTTGGCCAAATACAATAATTTTAGCATTGGGCGCACATGTCCTCGTGACTATGATTTTGATCGAGATTTGTTCTATGTGTTACGTCTGTTTGTCTGTGCTCGTATATCGGTCAACTTCACTAATAAAGGAAAAATCGAATTCACAAATTTTCATCTAACACTTTTAGCTTCAAAATTTGCTTCTTCTCTTTGGAAACATGATGATGACTGTCGTTCGACACGAGGTCCAACCGCAATTCAGTTCACTATGCATCCCATGGGTTGATCACAAACAATTTAGAAGCTTTGAACATGGAAATCGATAGCATAGCTCATGGATTTCATCATAACAATCTCATTGCGCAAATCAATGAATTGACCAACTTGAACATGATGATTATGACACAAGATAACCATAAGCAAAACACACTGAATCCGTGTTGGAGTGATGATCTATGCGTCCATAGGGTGACACATACGAATCTGAAGAGAAAGCTTCGGGAACTTATGTGGAAAAAATATGGAATCCCTGTTGTCGGTTGATGAATCAATCCATGAAGCAAAACACAGGAATTTAATGTGTAACACACACGAAGTTTGCAAGAAAATCATAGCAAATCGATATGGACGTTCATGAATCGATCCATAATTTTAAACACACAGATCGAGCATGTGGATTTTTATCAGTGGAAGATGCGTGTAATAATTATACCAGTTTCAAAATGTCAATGTCAAACTGGTGCGAATAAAAATAAAGCAAAAATCAAGCAGCGAAGCAGGAGATTGTTGGTATCGAAAGTAGCAGCAAAGGGATTTTCATCAGCTTTGCTTTGTGAATTTAAGTTTCACTTTGAAATTGTAACTAAAATTAGTGTCCCGTGATATGACCTATTAGTGCGCGTAAGGTTCTTGTATGGAAGAGCTTGTGTAAAGTGCCGCAAGCGAATTTTCTCGCACCCCATGGTTTTTTGAAGTGTGATCTAACCTCATTCGTCGATATAAACAACAAGGGTTCGAAGAAGATTCTTGGGAGGAACAGAAAACCGGGGAAGAATGGCGGCCGTAATCCGACTGAAGAGGCGGGTGGATGAAGACCCATTGGATGCTTTCGTGCTGAATTGCAAACGCCAGAGGACGGAGTTGGATGGGAGCCAACAGAACACGACAGAAGAATCGAGTGCCGAAACGTCGACGGTTCTGAAGTTTGCCGGAACTTTTACGAAGGTATGAAATCGACATTGAAATCGGTCTTCGAAAATTCATTGTTATCGTTTTATTTTTTGTTTTTAGTCTGATAACATTTCTTCGCACCTCCAACAACGGTTGTCCAAGGATGAAGCTAAAGAAGCGATTTCAAGGGTCCATCGGCCGAAGATCGCCGTTCGAAATCGTGAAGCCTCCCGCCAGAACGCACAAAACAGTCGCTTCCGGATTGTAAACTGCACCCGGTCGCTCAGCCAAGTGGACGGAGTGGAAGGGGCGACTATTGTGGACGTGGAGAGGGATATCGTGGCGGGAGCAGTGGCCGAGGTCGAGGCTTCTCCGGATTCCACCGTGGAGAGCAGCAGTTCGATGAGGATCGTTCCGGAGGAAAAACGACCTGCGGCGGAACAGGACTACGTGTATGATCTGTACGTTGCGGACGAAGCTCAGCAGCAGCTGCACATCCCGTACATACCGGACAATCTGGACGACATCAGGTTGGTGCTGGTTGAAGACTTGTACTACACATTTTTCTCCTACATTTGAAGTCGCGCTCAGTGGGCGACATGTGACGATCAAATTTAAACAGCCGTGAATTTAGGATTTAGTTTCATCTATCATTTTCGATATTTTTGATTTATCGCACTCCTAGTTGTACATTAGCGTATACTACTTTCATACACTAGTTGTTAGTCCAAAAAAGTTCGTAGTTTGTATCGGAATTAGTGTCCGTTTGACATGGACACCGTGCATTTATGATATAAATATAGAGAACAAATAATTCAATACTTTTCTTCGGTGTTGAAAAGTATTTGCCGATAAAATTGAGAAAAATGTGTATTTTATTTCCCTAAAGCATAGAGAAATTGAGAAAATCTTGCATAACGGTCACTGGAGGCCAGTATTGAATTATTTATTCTCTTTTTAGGATCAAAGAGGACAGCAAATTGCAGAATATGTATCAGACAATTTTGCTTGCACACTAAATTTCCGGAAGTTGCTAATGTTTCTCATAATTGTAGAGCAAATTGAGTTAAAAACGCAAAAAATATGTAATTTTCATGGATTTTACCCCAAGATCGGTCGCATGCGTGACCTGAGTACACGCACTTTAAAAAAAGATCGATTTTCATACACAGTTCGAGCGAAGTGGTGCCGGCAATAATGGTTGAATGCGCTAACGCTCTTGAGTTAATCCAAATGAAACTTTGCGCATGTATTGGGTCTTTCACAAGTATTTAGATGTCTGTGATCATTTTGACATCCCTCCAAGCATAATTTTGGGGCGACATTTCCCTCCAATTAGACTCAACGATTATCACAGGTCGATTTATTGCGCATAAATTACCCAACTGCGCACAGAAAGGTTCGGTTTTACTAGTTTTACTAGGTATGGTATCAAGGAGGTTCAGGTGTTTGGGAATTATCATTATTATTATTATTATTATTTATTTTAAACAAAAATTTTGAAAGAGGGAAAAACCCCTTTGAGTGATTTCTTTTAGGAAATCTTTCTCAAAGAGGCACAAAACCTCTTTATCTTTTCACAAAACGTTATAAAACACACTTAAAACTAAAGGCTCACACGGTAACGAACCATAACAGAGCCATTGTCTTGAAAGGGACATCAATTAGGTAAGGTACCGTGGGGCAAGTGGGTAATGAAATTCGCATAGTTGAGATTCTTCAAATTCTAGAGACTTTAATTTGAAACAAATGAGGTCGTATATATTTTTTAGCTTGACTCCCACCAAATATAAGCAGCATGGTGAAATTGATTTTTATGAAAAATTGAAAAAAAAAATACAAAAAAAGTTTTTGAAAAATGTCTTTTTACTTTTCACTTGCCCCAAAAGTGGGGCAAGTGAAAAGTTTACCGTTTTGAACAATAAATTCAAAAACAAACAGTTATATTCACGATTTCTATTAGCTTTAACATTTGTTAAGGCTTCCCAATGAACAATAACATAAGTAACATGTAAACAAAGAAAATGTTATTCTTTTCACTTGAATTTTTTTCTGTTCAGCTATGTTAGTTGAAATGATTCGACAACATTATAACTGCAACATTTCCAATGTTAGTTCTTACATTATAGGACAGCAATTGCATTTCTGCTCTGTAGAATTTCCACCGCTCATTATTTGTTTTCGAGAAAGTCGGATATGTCGTCGGTAACTCTTCGGGAGAAATCAAACGGAATTCTTCAATAACGTATTTAGAATATTTTTTATGTGGATAGACCTATACCCCATTTTTATGTTTTGAACTAGCTTTACATAGACATGTGTTTCTTGAATTATCAGCACGTTATGTTTTTCTATGATAATTGCGAACCATGTTTAGTTATGGTTACTTGAAGAGAAAACCTCTAATGATAAACTTTTCACTTGCCCCACCTAATAAGAAAATTGACGGTGTTTCTATTTAGTTATTTTTAGGTCTACATCGAATTAATTCTAAAACTTTTTTTATTGCAGTTTGAAACTGTCACAGAGGACTAAAAAGTGGTACAGGAAATTATTTTCCGCAACTTTTTTCCACTGAAAATATTAAAATAAGATTGTACGCCGCCAACTTGTTACGGAGTAACAGTTGACAGGTTAACAATTTTTCGCTCTATTATGCAATAATGGCTGAAAAATCTCAGAAATCTCTTACCTATCGTAATGTTCTCAATGGCCTCAAAGGTTTACGCATGAGTTTAAAACGTTAATTCACATATTCAGTAAAATATATCGATTGTTTTCACTTACCCCATTTACCCACTTGCCCCGCGGTACCTTATGGAATTAGGGCATCAATTCAGTCAATTCAGTCGAATAAAAATCAGTCAGGGAACGAAGCACAACCTTATTGATATCTGAAAATAAATTGAAAAGAAAAAAGAAACAACGAAGTATCAAACAAAATATGAGATTTCATTCAAGAAATTGAACAATAATTTTAAAATTGGATAACATTTTGCACCTAGTATGTCACGCACAGACACAGGAACTGAGAGACCAAAATTAGTTATGCTGTCCATTAATTTGTTTCTTGGAGAAATATATTTGTCGCAATGAAATACTATATGATCAACCCAAGTAACAATGAAAGCTGAACAGCAAGAGTATTTGCTGAATATTGACTGATCAATGGTGTACAAGGCTGAACACCGTGACAGCTAAACAATAATTTGAAGAAAAGCTTATTAAACACTCTTGTTCAGCAGTATACTCAAAGCTGAATATTGAGTTGAACAAACTATTTTTCATCTACAGTTTTAACTTTTGTTCAGCCAACTTGAATGATATTGATTAAAGGATATTTAAAGCTTTAATCAAATCAACAACCATTGTCGAAAGATTGTTCACCTGTATGTTGATAAAAATATACCTACCGAAATATATACCTACATTGGGTCGAACACTAAATTAATTATTATAAAACTGTTTCATCGAACAACATTTTTTTCACATCCCGAAGCAGACATGCTGTAAACGCACACGGGCCTATCATTTGTCGAAAATAATCCTGAATCCGGCATCGATGACCTTGTGCAACAACAAGATAGAACACTACACTCGATGACGCAGATTTCTTCGTTACATTTTTAATTACCTGTACCAAATCTAAATCATTACAAACTTGCGTTGACAACAATTGAATAGCAGAAATTAAAAATTACCAAGGATTCTATTTTGAAACAAAAATCACAACACACTTTGACAGCTCAAGTGTTTTTGCATAGCGCTATTATCACTTCTTCAGCCTCAATGCAGCCTTTAAAATAGCCCTTATCCAGACAAAACAATATGTTAGTCCCTTGCTGTTGATGATGTTCACACAGTCTCATGTGGAGCAGATGTCAAGGTAAGTGGTTATAAATCAGCGAATCTCAGTTCAAATCTCAATGGCACATATTTACTAATCTTCATCTTTAAATTCCAGCGCTTTTCTACACTATGTGTTTGAAATTGTTAGTTGCGTTGATAAAACCCAAAACTATAAACCTGTAAATACTTTTTATTTTTTTTTTTGGTTAATTGTTGAACAATGGATGAATAAGCGAGCTTTCGAAGGTTGCCATCTGTTCTAAAAATAGTATAATGGTTATTGAAAGAGTCCTGAATAAGCGCATGCTAGACCTTTATTCAGCCTTCTATATAGCTTCAATTAAGCTTAAGGCTGAATAAAATCGCCAGAATTAGATGTTTAACAGCTGAACAACAGTGAATGCAGGCTATGAACAGCTTTTGTTCAAACAAAGGCTGAATTGAATTAGCTATAAAAGCGTTTGAGCAGCTTCAAATTGTTACCTGGGAATGTCTTCATAGGATTTCCCACAGTCGCACAAATTGGAATCTGTGATGTTGATACGATACAAATGGCTGTTGCAAGTATAATGATTTGACATTAACCTCGAAAATGAACAAATAAAATTTCTACTAACTGACATATTTTTAAACCATGGAATGTGACTTGCTTTAGGACAAATCGAATGGCACCAACGTCCTTTATCACTAGAGTTCCAATAATTTTGCCAATTGGAAAGAGTTTTTTTTTCAAATTTTGAATAATATTCAGAAGGGGAAATATTACGATTGAAAATTACGCCACGATTCACACCTAATTTAGCTAAAGAATCAGCCTGTTCTTTTCCATAAATATTACAATGAGCCGGGACCCATACGAATTTTATGACGAATCCTTGAGAGTTGAGATCAAATAGTATTTTTTTTATCATAAAAATTACATGATGAGTTTTAAAATTAAAATTGATTGTATTCAATGCATGAAGACAGCTCAAACTATAAGAACAAACAATATATATATTTGGAGTACAATCTTTGATCAAGATGCACGTAAAATATAAGGCAATCAGCTCTGCTATGAAAATAGAACAGGGAGATTGTAATTTAAAAAAGTGAGCTGAAAATAAATTGTACACACCGAAGCCAGCATCATCATGAATCAAAGAACCATCTGTATAATAAAATTGTGCAGGAGTGATTCCAGTAAATTTCCGCTCAAATAAAAATTTTGAAATATTAGAATGATGAATTTTTGGAACTTGTTTCAATTCGTAAAATAGAGACAAGTCGATTAATGGTTGATAAGTATGAATGTTGATATTAGAATTATAAAATGCATTCCAAGGAATTGAAACAATGTTTTCAACTGAACAATGATTAAAGGAGTCTAATATTTTGCTCGTGGGATTAATTTCAAATAAAGACCTTAAAATATTAATAATCGGATGATTGTTAGAAAAACAATTCATCATAAATTTACAGTTCAATTCTTGAAATTTTAAGTGGAATAACACCTGCCAAAACTTCAATTTATTGAGTATGAGTTGAATTCATAAGTTTTAAACAAATTCTCAAGCAACGAAATTGTATTTTTTCAAGTTTGACAAAATATGTTTGTACAGCACTACCAAATGTAAAACAACCATATTCCATTACTGAACGAATAGTAGTTTTGTAAAGTGTTATTAAATCAGAAGGATCTGCTCCCCACCAAGTACCTGTGATTGTTCGAAGAAAATTTATTCATTTTGCACAAACTTTTTGAATGTGTATAATGTGAGTGTTCCAATTCAACTTCGAATCAAACCATATGCCAAGATATTTATATACATCAACTTCTTCAATTTCAAGACCGTTGAGATATAAATTTATTCTTGTGGAAGAATGTTTTCTTGTAAAAACAATATATTTTGTTTTTTGAACAGAAAAAGAAAAACCGTTTTCATATGCCCACATATCAATATTGTCTAAAGCACATTGCATGAAATGTCTAATAATCTCTCTGTTTTTGCCGCTAATAGAAATCATATTATCATCAGCAAACTGAAGCAAATAACAGCCATTAGGTATAATGGAAGCAATATCACTTGTGAATAAATTGTACAAAAAAGGACTTAGGCAAGATCCTTGTGGAAGACCAAAATAACTATAACGAATACTTTTGGAACATCCATTATGGAAAAAAATCATAATTTTGAAAGAAAATAAATTGTATAAAAAATTTGAAATCAAATTTGGAATTTTTAAATTATTCATTTTATTGAACAACAAATCAATCAAAACAGAATCATATGCTCCAGAAACATCTAGGAAAGTTGAAACAACATCCTGCTTTTTATTGAAGGAAAGCTGAATTTGTGAAGCCAAAAGTGAAACACAGTCACGAGTACCACGACCTCTTCTAAAACCAAATTGAGAAGATGGAAAAATGTTGTTATTTTCAGCCCATAATTCAAGCCGATTTAAAATCATTCGTTCAAATAGTTTACGAAAACATGATAACAAACTGATTGGTCTTCTACTATCTGCAAAAGAAGGATCTCTATCAGGCTTCACAATACTTATAACTTTAATGTATCGCCATTCAAGAGGAATGATGTTTTGACATAAGAAAGAATTATAAATTGAAAGCAAATGAAGTTTTCCTTCATCAGGCAAATTTTTCAACACAATAAATTTAATGTTATCAATACCAGGAGAAGTATTTTTGGTAATTGATAAAGCCATATTAAATTCAGCCAACGAAAAAGGATTACAAAGTTCCGGAAAGTAAATAAAAGAATTTGTTTTGAAATTAACAGAACGAGGAACAAAATCTGGACATATTTTTGAAGAAAAGTCGTCAATCCGTTTTTCCGAATATTCCAAAACCGTAGAAAAAGGAGATTTATAATTTCTTAAATTTCGAGCTACAGACCATAATTTGGATAATGAAGTTTCTTTATCAAGATTTTCAACAAAATTTTTCCAATAATTTCTCTTTTTGAATTTTATAACTCTTGTGAACTGTGCTTCAGCTTTACAGTATAATAAATAATGATTTCTGGAGCCAGATCTGCGAAACAATTTGAATGCATCTGATTTTATTCTTAAAGAAATGGAACACTCATCATCCCACCAAAACGAAGGACGTTTTATTTTAGTAGTGGCAGAAACAAATTTTCTCTTCTGAGAAATCCGTAAACAATCAATCAATAATTTTGTGAAAATATTATAATTTTCGATAGAAGAATCAGAATGTACAATGTTTATTAATGAACTATATATAAGATCAGAAAATTTCGACCAATTTACATTTTTACAAAGATCAGGAACACATGGTTCATGAAATACATTATTGAGTTCAGCAATTTGTATTCCAATTATAATAGGTAAATGATCACTACCATTAGGATCATTTATAATTTTCCATGTAGATTGCATTGATAAATTGTTTGAACACAGGGATAAATCAACACATGAATGATTATTAGGAGGAACAGCAATCCTAGTAATTGATCCATCATTCAAAATATTCAAATTAAAATCATCGATTAAGTCCATAATTAAAGAACCTCTACCATCAGTTTTCTCACTACCCCAGGCAAAATGATGTGCATTGAAATCACCTAAAATATAAAATGGGGAAGGAATTTCGTTTATAATACATTTAATTTGAGGAAGAGAAAAACTAACATTTGGAGGAATATAAAAACAAATAATTGAAAACTCATAATTATCTTTTCTTATAGAAACAGCAAGATATTCTACTTGCGATTGAAGAGATAAATCTAAATATTTAAATTCAAGATTCTCACGAATTCCAATTAAAACTCCTCCAAATGATGAATCCCTATCTTTTCTTATTATGTTAAAATTTGGAACGCGGAAAAATTTTGATGTGCCTAGCCATGTTTCATTTAAACAAAAAATATCTACATTGAAATTTGATATTAATGCTTTTAATCTATCAATTTTGGGAATAACACTACGGCAATTCCATTGTAAAATATTCAAACTGTTGGAAACCTTTGAAGCCATTAGGATGAGAATAATGAGGCAATGAGGGGAACAAATGAATTCAACTTATCCAAAATAGAGGCCAGAAATGGTAAAATCATTTTGATAATTTTTTTCCAAAAGTCGCTCAATTCCAAAAAATTAACAAGTTCCTCCAAAATTTTCAAAATTGAATTATTTGAATTTTCGTTGTTTTGTTCATTTGAAATATTGTTTGATTTATGATCATTAGTCCTGGATAAGGGATCAGAATCAATTCTTTGAAAACCAGGAATATTTTTGTGAGAAACAGTTGCCTTAATAGGAGGAAAATTCGTGTCAAAAGAAGTTGATGGCTGAGGTTCACCAAAAATATTATTTTGCTTGTTAGGAGCTTTATTGGACGTTTTTCTCCTCTTATTAGGAGGTTTGTAAACAAAATTATTAAAATGTTCAAATGATTCAACTCCATCATCATCCGGTAGAACATCAAAAGCATTAGGTGAAGAAATGTTATCTGAGGATTTCATTACTTCAGCATACGACTAAAGATTTTTATTTTTTAACTTTTGATTAAATCTAGTTTGTTGATCAATATAAACAACGCAATCTTTCAAAGAATTGTGTTTTTGTTTACAATAAATACAAAGGTCCGAGTGTTTATTACACTCAGACGAAGAATGTTGCTCTCCACATTTCGAACATTTTTGCTTATTGGAGCAAAAACTTGAAGTGTGCCCAAATAAAAGACAATTGTCGCAATGCATGAGCTTTGGATAGTAAAGTCTCACGCGAAATTTTACATTATCAATCATTACGAAGTCTGGAAGGACTGAACCAGAAAACGTAATTTTGATACAATTTGAATGGATATACTTGGAGTCATTTCCATTAAAAAACTGTTTCGATAAACGAACACAATCCAAAACTCCGACAGGAGAAAGGGATTTGTTCCTGAAAATTCCTGAACCATGGTTCCTTACATCTTCACAATCCAAAAATTCATCATAAATTATTCCATTAATTTCGCATGCATCGCAAGGCGCATACACACGATAGGAATTACAAAATAATTTGGATTCCAAAAGAGAGTTGGCATCGTCTCTCGATCCAAAAATTACTCTCAACTTGTCGAGAGAATTTTTTTTAATTTCTTTAACCGATTTGTATTTTTTATAAATTTCGGATGAAATCAATAAAACGTTGATCGGTTTTTCTCTTTTACGAAAATAAACCACGAATGGTCCAGGAAAAGTGGAAGGATAAACCTTTACTCTAAAAGGTTTATTCAATGAAGTGGTTTCATTTGATTGATCCCCATCTTTTGACCCCCCCTCACCCTCATCAGTTTCCATAACAGAAACTCAACGAGGGAAAAAAAATATTTGTTCGAAAATGGAATATACAGTCGACTCTCCATAACTCGATATCCAAGGGACCATCGACTTATAGAATTATCGAGTTATAGAATATTAGAGTGAAATGGGTAAAATTCTTTACTTAAAACGTTTTACATTTATTTATACTTGCATCTCGAAATAAATAAGCGAAAACATATATTTTTGAATTAGGTCAAAATTTGTATGGAAAAATTCTGAAAAATGTATGAAAATAGAAATAATCAATATTATCCATTTTGAACTCGTAAAAACAAATGTATAATTTCAGTTCATTTATTTATGTTTATAAGGACTTATTTCTATAGAAAAACATGTTTATAGTAAATGTTGTAGTTTTAAAATCAAAAAGTGGACGCTGCGGGATATTTGTCTCCCAGAAGTTTCTCAATTTTGAAGAAACAATCAAAATGCTCTGGATTAACGCCTTCTGTCGCATCAAGAACATGTTTTAGTATTTTTAGGTTTGCAGCAACAGCTTCGGGTGTAATTTCTTCAGATTCACATCCTTCTTCAACAACATCGTTCATTCCAACATCCTCATCTTGTTTGGTATGCATACAGTTCACATACTCAATAATGTCAGAATCTGATAAAGTTTCACAGCAAATCACATTCGTGTCTACATTGCAATATTCGAGGAATGAGACTTCAGGGTCTACCGGGAAAACTTCATCTTCCGCTTGAAGTACTTCTTGTTGCTGTCGAATCTTTTCTTGACGCAAAAGTTCTGCCAGAGGAATGTCGTCATCTCCTTCTAGTATAAATCCCGCTTTTCGAAAACAATTTTTAATTGTCTTTACGGAAACGTTAATGGACCACACTTTAGATAAAAGATTTATGGCATCCAGAACAGTTATTTCTTCCATTATCTATTGAAATAATACATAATTTTTTTTTTTTGTTTAATTAAGCGTGGAATAAAATTAAAAGTACCTACCTCTCCTTTATCCATTCTTTCAATCCGTTGTTTGACAAGCGCGTGTCTGTAATAATGCTTCAACGTCCTAATGATTCCGAGGTCCAACGGCTGCACTATGGATGTTGCATTTGGAGGGAAGAAACACAGCTCGATTGCTTTCAATTTCTCTTGAACGGATTTCGGGTGAGCCGGACAGTTATCCACCAACAGAAGAATTTTTCTATTTTCAGCCAGAAATTTTCTATCGAGATCCATAATCCATTCCTCAAATAACAAAGATGTCATCCAGGCTTTTTTGTTACCTCTGTATATCACCGGCAGTGATCGCACGTTTTTAAAGCAGCGTGGTTTCTGGCTTTTTCCTATTACGAACAGGGGTAATTTTTCGCTGCCATCCATATTCGTAGCGCACATGACCGTTAATCGTTGCTTCGAGTACTTTCCTCCATGGCACGATTCGGTCTGTAGAGCGAAAGTTTTGTCCGGAAGACACTTGAAAAACAGGCCAGTTTCATCGGCATTGAAAATGTTCTGCGCTTCGTATTCTTCTATGATCTTCGGTAATGTATGTTCCTTCCAGCCATCTGTCATAACGGTATCAACGCTAGCGCTTTCTCCGCACAATTTTTTGAAAGAAATTTTTTGCCGCTTCAAAAACTTTACCAGCCAACCGTTACTGCCCTTGAAATTTTGAACTCCTAGCTGCGTTGCGAACTGGCGCGCTTTTTCACAAATGATTGCGCCAGATAATGGAATGCGGCTCTCCCTAGCTTGACGGACAAAGATTACCAGTGATTGTTCAAGTTTGTCATCCAACAGTGGCTTGTCACGTTTTGCTTGAGGAGTTCCTCGGGATTCATGCTGCTTCAGCCATTTGTCCTTCTTGCGGATGATGGTCGAAACAGTGCTTTGTGGAATTTTGTAAGTCTTGCTGATTTCAGTGACCTTCATTCCCAGCTCGAATCTATTGATTATTTCAACTCTCTGGGCTAGAGTCAACGTGTTCAACTTCCTTTTCTCAAAAACTTCCATCGCTTCCGATCTGCTTCGAACAACTTCAGGACAAGAAATGACTTGTTTCATGGCGCTGAAAAAATCCATCCCATCAACAAGATACGCACATCGAGTCATGGAAACAAAATAACACCGCGAACGACATCGACCAAAGGAGGCATCGAGTTATAGAAATATCGACTTATGGAGAGCACGATGTATGAGAAAATGAAAGGACCGCAAAAACCATCGAGTTATAGAGTATATCGAGTTATAGAATATCGAGTTATGGAGAGTCGACTGTATAAAGTAAAATAAAGGAATGGAATATAAAACGTATACTTATTGATGTCCCAACAAACGAAGCTTCAGAAAGAACTTGAACAACCAAACTTCTACGGCGAACTTGAAAAACAGATAAAACTCTTGAATGGATGAAAGAACAGCAACACTTGAAACAAACACTCGGTGAAATACTCCAATCAAATCCACGGAATCGAAAACCAAAGCTCGGAAGTAATTTGAATCTGAAATGTGAAAAAAAAATGACAAGCAGAGAAAAAAACCGTTTCACCTGGTCAAGGCCTACTTACCGAGTATGAGGGAATTATCATTGGACATTAAAAAGCGTTGGGCTCATATAAAAGCTCATATATACCGCTAGCTAGAAATGCTCTATATTTAACAAAACCTTACAAAAAATTATCTTATGGATTAAATCTAGTCAGCTGTGTTTCATAAACAGCTATTAATCAAAAAATCAATCATCAAAATGGATTATTTCACACCATTTGAAAATTTGACATTTTTCGATTTTCTCGACAGGTATTGAAAATTTTGTCCAATCACAACCGTCATATTGCAGCACTGTCCACCACGAGCGATAAAGCAGCAAGCACAATCTAAAAATAATTTCCATCCCTCTTGTTCGTTGTTTCGTTCGCAGTGTTGCCATTTATGATGATCCCCTCTATTCGAGTCATCGCGGTTTGGGCGACCGTTCGGATGATTCGATGGGTGAAGAATCAGAAGATTCCAATGACGAGAACAATTGGCGCAACGATTACCCGGACGAGGACGAGGACGTGTTTGGCGATTGCCAAAGTGTGGACGAGGACGACATGCGGCGGGCCGTGGAAGAGATTGATTTGGAAGGGGATCGAGATCTATCGCCGTCCGATGACGAAGAGGATGATTACGGTGCACGGGAAGATGGCAACAGTGGGTTCGCTTATCCGGTCAATGATGACGTGTATGCTGATGTTGACGACGATGATGATGACGGCGAGTATCGCGATGCCGATGACGATGGGGTGAATGCCAACGACGTGAATCGGTTCGGTACGGCCTATGCGCGATACAAGGCGCGGATCATGAAGCAATTTGAAAAGAAGCGCCGCGGGTCGGATTCGGAGGAGTACGATTCGGAGATTGGGGGCAGTGACGATTATAGGTCCTCCTCTTCGTCGGCCAATGAGAGCGACAGTGAAGAAGACTTTGATTTATATGATTAGATTAGAATGTAACAGTTGTACCTATCTGAAAGTTTTTGCATAATTACACACTCAATTCCTTTATTTAACTTTAACATAAAGTAATAATCTGTCTAATGATGACATTCCTTTCTAGACCATCGTGTTCCTTCATATTTGATAAGTAGGAGGACGCTGGTTCGATTCTCAATGAGATCCCCCTTTAGAAAAAGATATTTAGCCTTGACTGGTTTCCTGTTCGGACGCTCATCACATGGCATCGGAACTTTAGAAGCTTCAAGGTAGATTGAAAGCACCACATTCCATTCGTAACAGATGCCTTTCGGGCATATCAATTACGATTCCGACAGTGGATAACAGTTTTTTTTGTTGCTTCCCATTTTTCTCGTTCAAAGCCATGCGGGCGAACAAATTCGATCGACTTTATGATCGCACTAGGATGGGTTTGCGTCGATAGCCGTGGGAAGCAATTGCTCGCCGCGGGATCTGCGCGTTGTGGGTTCAATTCCCGCATTGTTAAAAAAATGTATATACCCTTGCTATTAAGTGTTCAATTTTAATCTATCAAATGATTCTAGTTGGTCAAAGGCAAGGTATAGAAAAGTCAAATTCCACACGGACTGATGTTACTTCTGAATTCAGCTCCGTACTAACAAAAGACAAATCACTCGACGACATTTTTGCCCAACAAGTATCAACAATCATGAACATTAGAATAGGGTGGGTGTTCCATTAATATAGAAGTCAGCCACCTTATAGTCGCACTAGTGGCTTTTCGCGGCCCTTTTGCTAGGTAGGGGTTGTCATTGCAAAATATGTTTTACCTTGAAGGGCAGGAGCTGTTCATCTAGGTGAGGGTAGGCGGGGTACAGTGAGCACATCAAGCATTTAGTTTTGAATACCAGCCAAGTAAGCAATATTAATGTACTTGGTACGCATCGTAAACTTCTTGAAAAACATTCAATTATTGCATACTATCGAACTAATTAACATTGTGAGATCTCACATTTGTGAAACATGTCTTATCTTTAAAAAGATTGCAGGCGGGCAAACTGATCAATCTATGGGGGCATACTGAACTAGTCATGATTTGTAAGGTTTAGATGTTGTTGAGTTTAGTTTTCAAATTTCCAAGTCTTTACTGAACACTTTACAAGAAGTTTTGGGGATCACGGGGTAGAACACATAGACTGTTGTGCAGTAATATGAGATCTCCGGTCATATCATTTTTGAAGGCCCAGAACAACCTATCTTCTCTATTTTAAAGACAATAAATTATGATTAAAGTTTCAATTATCTGCTATATGCTTCAAAACCAGAGGCGCGTCCACGTTCTAAGCCATGGGTAGGACAAACGTTGGCAATTTTTTTGTACTCAGTGAAGCTATGAAAAAAAAATTACCCTGGGCTGGAAATTGAAAGTTACTATATTTGGGACTCTAGGACTCCAACGCAAAGCGGTGTAAGTGACGTTTTGGATTTTTGGATTTTGAGTTGAAATGAGTTGAGGAAATTTTAATATTTTCAAGCGTTCTAATGATATTTCAGAAAAAACAACCTTGCTTAGAAGACTGACTTGTTTTTTGACTGCTATACAATTTGTATAGAATGAGAAACTGCTGAAAAAACTTCAAAGTGGATTATCACAAAACAAGATTTTTATCACCAACACCCCTATGCTTATAATCCTTCAAAGAAAGTTTTTCGTCGGGCTAGTAGCGACTGAGTGGCTTAAGGCGCAAGAGAAAATGGCACAAAAGTCAGAACTGAAATAGTTATTTATGCAACAAGGTGCAAAATCACTTTTATGGATCAACAGGTCTGAGCCATCAAATCGAGAGAAAAAAAAAGGTGCAAAATGATGGCGGCAAGCCTCGTCGGATAAATGTACGACTCGTGCTGAAAAAATCGAGTTTTGCAACGCGTTGCATACAACATTTTTTGCAATTACGAAAAATGCAGTTTGAGTTAGATCATTTATAGGAACACAATCATATTTCAAGAGAATTCACATGGTATTTATCCGTTGAAGCGACTCGATATTTTTCAATCAGGTAGGCTGTGATGCAGTAGTATGACAGTTACAAATTTTCACGCATCACCCGAAATCATACTGATGTACTTATATTCTTAATTCGTGAACGGACAAGGTAAGACGCCGCATGAAATATTGTTCTGTGTTGTACAGCAATTTCTCATGCTCCAATCTTCCTACACAAACCGTGTAGGAACATGAAGTTCCGATCATTTTGGGACCAATTCAACTACTGCCCCTACTTTCACTGGACGAATCGTCCCATAAAGCTCCCGTCTCTCTTCTAGTGCGCTTACATATTCTACTGCCCATAGGAACATCCAATTTCCAATTTGAGGGCAGTTTGGGCACATCAGGAGTTAATCATCAATGTTAACTTCCTTTTCCCGATCAGCCTAGATAGCCGCGTAGTGTCGGTAGCGGTTGTTTCAATTGGCTAAGAATTAACACTACGGACTGCCTGTTCCGGTGGTAAAAGTCCACCTAACAGGTGACCCCTAATTCATGTGGCTTTAAGCTTACCGTGCCTAAGAATGAATGGTTAGGGGGGTCTAAATAAAACCTAACCACAAACGGAGCCTGTGCAGTACCAGGGCGCCCTCTACAGTATTATGCCCTTCCTGTGCTACCCGGAGCAATGGTGCAGGTGACCTTGTGTTTCTCCGAGATAATCGGCTGCCCTTCTTCAGTCTCAAGCCTGAGGCTAAATAAGGGTGGGGTTATTAATACGTTGTAACTTAGTTTAAATTTTCACCTCTATGGTTTCGCATTATGCGTATTACACAGTGTGTTCTGTGCTTTTCGCCTTTGGCGACTTTTAAGAGATACCGATATGGTTTTTTCGCTGCTGGTCTTTTTCGTTCTGAGATTGCGAAAAGCTTAATCCTGCCTAGTTTGGGTAGTGGCTACGGTTAGGATAGCTTTGTTAGACCAATCTTCAGCATAAAATATCAGCAATGATCAATTTTTGTAGACTCATGCAAATGCTACAGCTCAAATGGCGCTTGTTCAAAAACCTTACTTTTGTGAACTTTTATCTAGGTAACCTTGTGGACCCAGTTTTTGCTGCTTTCAGAAAAATGAAATGGCAAACTCGCGTGCCATGCCTCGTGCATGCGTGCTCGTAAATAGCGCTATCGTTCCTACACTCATTTCTGAGTTAACAACCAGAGATGTATGTGCTGTCACAATTGATGTTTCTGTTGGTGACCTCAATAGGAAATACGTCTTTCGTTATGAAGTGTATTTACCACATGATGAACCATCCCAATGGATGATTTCAAACGAGTTGTTCACTGCCTATGTAAAGGCCTTCTGCTCCGTGTGGGCAGTGATGCTGATACTCATCACATCATCTGGAGCAGATCAACTATCAACTTGAGAAGCTCCAGTCTGATAAAGTGCTTAAGTAGTTCAAATCTTGGATTACTTATTTTAGGGAATCGCCCAACCTTCATGGTATCTGCTAGTGAAGAAGTGTTAGACATTGTTGTAACGGTAGCCGAATGTGGGTCTCGGAAGAGGAACGCCGTTCAATTATCCGTAAAGTAGATTTCACTGATGTTGGAAAACGTGTATTTATTGTTTGCTTGCTCGGTCTCAACTAAAAGCTTTTACAAAAGAGCGGGAAGTCTTTGACAGCTGTCGCAAGGTATGTCTAATACAAAACAGGTATAACGCAATGGTCTAGAAAATCTAGTGTAACTTATGACAGCTCTTCCCCCCTAACAAATGAAATTCAACTTCAATACAAAATAGTAATAATGAAATATTTAGTGTTAGGAACATTTCAAAGATTGAGTCTATTTGGCGGTCTAATGACTCTGCCCGATCGCCTCGGTGATTCATGGTTGGCCTTCTGGTTGGAGACAGCAGGTGTCCGTAAACCAGAAGCAGCTCCGACGGATCTCTGCTCTGAAGGGCCAGGAATTTCCGGCGGAGATTCAGCAGGAACTTCTTGACTAGGCGATGGTACATTCGGGGTAACACTGACACTAGCTGATGCAGCTGGCTCGGGAACATTCGGTTGCGGAACTTCAACAGGCACATCCTCGACCAAAACTGGTGTTGTCTGATCTCGTCCCTTTGGTAGGTTCGGACCAACTTCCCTAAGCTGATCTATATGGCGCTTCCATGTCCTGCCATCGTCGAGTTGAACGTGGTAATGCAGCATTCCGAGCTTTTCGGAAACCACACCGTACTTCCACTTGGTCTTATCCATATAGTCGCGCGCCGCTACTCTCGTCCCCTCAGAGAGATTACGAACTTTTCCGTCAACTTGCTTTCTCGCAGCGGCACTATCCGGAACCAGCAGATCAAGTCGCGATCGTATCTGTCTGTTGTACAGCATCATAGACGGTGACTTGCCCGTCGCCGGATGGATAGTCTTCCGATAGGCAAGTAGTATGTTGCACAACTCGGCATGCATCGTACTCGCGTCGCACTGCAGGCTTTTCAACTTACTCTTGAACGTTTGGACAAATCTCTCGGCCTGCCCATTCGTTGCCGGGTGGTACGGCGCTCCCATTTTGTGGTAAACTCCGTTCATCTTCAGGAAGCGCTGGAATTCCTCCGCAGTGAACTGTACGCCATGGTCCGTCACCAGCACGGAGGGAATCCCGTACGTTGAAAAGTATTCTCGACAAACTCGAATCGTTGTAGCGGTGGTTATGTTGTTCAGGATGCGTACATCGGGCCATTTCGTATAGGCGTCCACTAACACGATGAAGTACGTGTTCTTGAACGGCCCTGCAAAATCTACGTGCACCCGTTCAAACGGCTTTGATGGTGTCTCCCAGCAATGCGTCGGAACTTTTGCGGGTTCAGCCCTTGTTGACTGACAGTTGTTACAGTTGCGTATTACATCTTCTATGTCGTTGTCGATCTTTTCCCACCAAACGTATCCACGAGCAAGGGCTTTCAATCGACTGGTGCCGAAATGTGTTGAGTGTAACTCGGCTAGAACCTTGGCACGCAAACTCGGAGGTACGTAGACACGAATGCCACGCATGATACACCCTTTTTGCAGCGTGAATTCCAGTTGATCAACACCGAAACGTTCTCTTGCATCCACCTCCTTTCCATTACGCAATCCCTGCAGCAGCACCTTCACCGTCTGGTCCGCCGCGGTCGCCTTAGCGAGCTCGTCCACAGTCAGCGGTAGCGTTTCAATGATATTGATTTCTAGATAATCTGCCTCCTCAATCACGTTCTCAGCTGGCTTCTCCTTCAGCGGCAAACGCGAAAAGGCGTCCGCATTGTAGTGTTGGCTCGTTGGTCTGAACTTGATTTCGTAGTTGAAAGATGCCAAGAATGTGGCGTAGTGTTGCATTCTCAGTGCGCTCATCTTAGGAAGGCCTTTCGTATCAGAAAAGATCTGTTTAAGCGGTTTGTTGTCAGTCAACAGCGTAAATCTTCTCCCGTACAGGTACTGGTAGAAGCGGCGAACTCCAAATATGATCGCGTATGCTTCCCGGTCGACCTGTTTGTAGGCCTGTTGCGTCTTATTCAGCGTCTGAGATGCGTACTGTATTGGTCGCTCTGAGCCATCGGAGTAGACGTGACTCAGAACTGCGCCGACTCCATACGGCGAAGCGTCGGTGGCAAGTACCAACGATTGAGTGGGATCGTAGTGTACCAGGAACTTATTCGACTGCATCTCGAGCTTGACCTTGTTGAACGCCTCATCGCATTGCCTCGACCATTCGAAGCACACGTCGTTTTTCAGTAAATTGTTGAGAGGGTACAAGGTGGAACTAAGATTTGGGAAAAACCTACCGTAATAGTTCACTAGTCCCACAAACGAACGAACTTGATCCTTATTCTCCGGTACTGGCATATTCTGGATCGCAGTTATCTTCTTCTTCGCCTTATGGATACCTGTCTTGTTGATTAGGTACCCGCAGTAATCGATCTCGTTCGCAAAGAATTGGCACTTTTGCAGATTGATGCGCATGTTGTATGAACGGAGACGCTTCAGAACTTCCTCCAGTCTCTCCATGTGAACCCGGTCATTCGGACCCGTAATTCGGATATCGTCCAAGAAAACGGTGACGCCAGGTATCCCGTTCAGGATCTGCTCCATCAGTCTCTGCCAAATAGCGGGTGCAGACGCAATGCCGTACATCAAACGTGTAGGCCTGTAGAGACCCTTGTGCGTATTCAGGGTCAGCACCTCCTGATCACCCTCCTCGACTTGCAGTTGTAGGTAGGCTTGAGTCAAGTCGATCTTAGTGAACTTTTCCCCTCCAGCTACGTTGGCGAAAAGTTCTTCGATCGTTGGCAATGGGTGATCGTCGACCACCAGGTTCGGGTTGACCGTAACCTTGTAGTCACCGCATAGTCGCACCTTATTGTTGGCCTTGAGAACAGGAACTACGGGCGTAGCCCACGAACTGTGGTTGACCTTGACTAGGACTCCTTCATTGATCAGCTTATCAAGTTCCTCCTCGACAGCTGCTCGCATCGAAAACGGAACGGATCTGGCTCGCAGGTAGACTGGATTCGTATTTGGCTTGAGGCACAATTTTGCAGACACTCCTTTGATCTGGCCAATCGACTCGTCGAACAGAGCGGCGTACTTTTCCACAAGCGATTTAACAGCAGCAGGCGTCGACTCCAATGCAGGAGTAGCAGCAACAGCCAGTTTGTTTACTTCCGCATAGGCGATCTCGTTCAAGTCAATTCGCATCGCCCGCATCCACTGTCGCCCCAGCAGCGGATGTTTCTTCACGTTCGAAACGTACAACGGAAGAACCAGGGATTTTTCACCGTATAGCACATTCACTTTAAGCATTCCATGAATTTGGATTTTCGTGTCGCAAAAACTCACCAACTTCAGATCCGACGGCAGCAGACTATCGGTAGCGAAATGCTTCTTCTTATCTTCGGCACTAATAATCGTAACCGGGGCACCCGTGTCAACCTCAAACCGGATCTTCGCACTATTCACTTGAACCACCAGCCAAAACTTCGTCGATGGCGGCTTGGCCGCAACCTCCAGCTTACATACTTCGTCCAGCGAAATCACTTCCGAATCATTTTGGTTAACGTTGGGCTCTTCCAGCAAATTTGCCTCAGATTTCTTCCCCTTGCCCTGAGCACTTTTTTTCTTCTTTATGCACACTTTTTCCAAATGTCCGGGGAGTTTGCAGTAGTTGCACTGTGTGCGAATGTGAATGCACTTGTCCGCGAAATGCGCATCGCTCCCGCACCGAAAACACTCGCCCTTCTTCTTCCGCTCGAACTTCTCACTTTTCTTCTTGCCTGCTTTCGCATAGTTGCCTTTGGCAGCACCACCTCGGGAATTTTCCACAAGATTCACTTCCGATTTTCCTTGTTTCGCTTGAATTTCTCGTCCGCCTTTGTTCGACAGCTCCATTGAAACGGCCATTTCCCGAGCTCGATCCAGCGTCAGGTTTCGCACTTCCAGTAGTCGGGATTGTATCGCTCTGTCCTTCAACCCAAACACGAACTGATTCCGCAGAGCAGTGTTGAGATACGGCCCGAAATTGCAGGTGATCGCGAGCTTTCGCAGTGCAATTAGGTACTCATCGATCGTTTCCTCCGGGCGGTCGTCTGCTTGCTTGCGGCACTTGAAACGGAAATTCTCTAGAATCTCCAGTGGTTCAGGATTGAAGTGAGCTTCCAGCACAGCAACGATCTGATCGTACGTCCTCTGCTGCGGTAGCTCGGGGGCAATTTTGTCGCTCAATATATCATAGGTTTCTCCCCCCATGTAGTGGAGCAACATGTAAAGACGAACATCGTTCTGTATGCCAAACAAAACAAACGCACCTTCGAGCCGCTGCACCCACCGCGACCACTTCATCTTGTGTCGGTCGAATGGGTCGATTGAAAACGAAGGCGGCACTGCAGCTGGAACAACAGCCGGTAGCACCAATCTCGGAGCAGCGGGCGGAGCACCTCCCTGTGCACCTTGCTGTGCACCCTCGAAAACAGCATTCGGATCGTTTTCCGCCATCTCTCAAAGCGTCCACAACCACTCGTCGCCAAAATACCTGTTGTAACGGTAGCCGAATGTGGGTCTCGGAAGAGGAACGCCGTTCAATTATCCGTAAAGTAGATTTCACTGATGTTGGAAAACGTGTATTTATTGTTTGCTTGCTCGGTCTCAACTAAAAGCTTTTACAAAAGAGCGGGAAGTCTTTGACAGCTGTCGCAAGGTATGTCTAATACAAAACAGGTATAACGCAATGGTCTAGAAAATCTAGTGTAACTTATGACAGACATGATACTCTGATCGAACAGAATCAGTCACAAGTTGACGAATTGGCATGTATCAGATGATGAATCATTATCTGATCATCGCTACATACAATGGGAATTGATTGTGACCAAATTCCATGGATTCTCTCCGTCCATTGGAAATCCTAGTATTTCAGATGTTTCCACTTCCGGTGAGTTGGGACACAATTGTCCTTGCTTCGAGTGATCTCATAATTGCTTGTCACTTTGCTTATAGGTAAATTTTCTACACAACTCCCTTCACAGGAGAAGTGGACGTCTGGCTGTTTGTAAAGTATGTCAGATAGTCAGGCTGCTATAAAAGCTCTTGCTTCGGCCAACTCAAGGTCGAAGCTTGTTATCGCATGTCGAACTCAAATTGAGGAACTGAATTCAGTCAACTCTGTAAACCTTGTATGGGTACCTGGCCATTCTTCCATCGCTGGAAATGAATTGGCTGATGAGCTAGCTCGCGATGGAGCATCGCATGACTTCATTGGCCCTGAGCCGGCTATTCCAATTTCGAAGTGCTGGGTGAAGCTTCAGATTAATTCTAAAGCTGCAACTCAGCACAAGCAATATTGGAATAGTTTGGAGTCGTGTCGTCAAACAAAATTGTACATAACTGAGCCATCTCCAAGGGTGGCGAAGTATTTAACAAATCTTTCAAAGCAGAATTGCAGTCTCTTTGTCAGAGCGTTGACAGGCCACTGCCGACTCAACTATCACATGGCAAATATTCAGCGTGTTGACTCATTTGTGTGTGATAGTTGTGACTCCGATTATGGAACTTCGTATCACCTGATATGCAACTGTCCAGTTTATGCGCAAATGCGTTTCCAATTATTTGGTAAACATTTATTAAAGTGAAACTGAATTCAGAAGCCTGAATCTTCAGGACATTCTGTTATTCTTAACCCGCTGTGGTAATGAGCTATAGGCTCTCTTTACGCTCATGCGTTTTGCAGTGCCCTTTTTAGGGCGCTGTTCGAACCCACAGTGGTATGGAGCTACATGCTCTCAATTCGCTTATGCGATCTTCCCTCTTCAAGGGACCCCACTCCTATTTCCTCCCATCTTTCCCTTCCCTTTCCTCTCCCATCGGGTAGATGATGAAATAGGCTCAAATATGGCTTTGGCACAAATCTCCCAAATGGCGGGGAACGTGCCTTTGGAGCCGGCCTTCTGATACCTGATACCCATAAAGCTCCCGTCTCTCTTCTAGTGCGCTTACATATTCTACTGCCCATAGGAACATCCAATTTCAACACAAAATCCCTCAGAGCTTCTGATTCTAAATCCAAATCTACAATTAGAATCCGGCTCAATTCAGTTCGTCATACAGGTGTAGAATCAGGACCTAGTTGACTAAGTCATTTAGAAACTCAGAACAATTGAATAAAACGTATGGATGCAATCCGACGTCATTTTGATAACTCACAGAACAGTACTGAAAAGTGCTACTTTTCGATACTGATATTAGTGCTGAAAAGTAGCACTTTTCAGCACTGTTTTTTCGGTAGGAAAAGTAGGCCGTTATGTTGCCCATTCTCTTAATAAAAAGTAGGCTAATTTGCAACGGAATCGCAAAAATGCAGTTTAAGCATATTAAAACAACTAATTGATGAAAATAAAAACACACAGCCTTTCTATTTGGCAAATAAAAGGGCTGTGTGGTTTTATTTTCTTCGATGTGTCTATTTAAAAAGAGAAAACTTCTTTTTCAGTTTTGACTTTTGCACCATTTTTACTTAGGCCTTAACCTTCGGGCTGTCGCGCTGTTGTATTTTGTACAACAGTTGTGATTTATATGCTATCATTTTGAAACAAAGATATCTATCGACACCAAACCAAAATGTGTTCCTCAAGAATCTTCTTAAGAACAATACTTGACAGTTTTTATTTACAGTATGGCCCTTTATAATGCGGTAAAATCAACAAATGTACATGGAAGTCGCATAATAATGAACACACTATACATATACGGTTAAACTAAACCTCAATTTGAAATCGGTATATCTCAAAATCCAGATAATATAGAAACATGGGGTCTTTAGTGAAGTTATACTAGAAAAAAGTGTGTGGGTATGTTAGAACTAGATTCTACCTGTAATCGTATACAGGGGGTCATTTTTTAATTGTGTACCTAATCAAATAAAAGGATTGTCAAAATTAGAAATTCCTGCTTGTTTGGCAGGTGGTCAATTAATGTGTTTATGTATTGTGTGTGTGAAGGTTAGGTATAAGTTTAAACGCATCGCTGGATTATACAAGGACATTGCTTTTCTAAAACAATGTAAACACAGGCTTACACCCGTAAGTCATAAGGTAATTGTCAAAAAAGCCAATAAGAACCCAGACATAATTAAAGACATAGAGATGCAATTATTGAGACGATCAATAAGGCACTCTACGGTAGAATTAACGTGAAAACTTTGGAATGCTATTCTCTACATCTAAAACTAGCAAAAGAGTTCCAAGATAATTTTCAAATTTTCCTAACAAAAGTAAAAATAGCTGAAAATTGTGAATCAGAGAGAAAACGTAAATCTTTAACAGAAAAATTTAATAAATTAAAGTATCAAAATCTCTAGCGCCGCCTGGTGGCAACATTCCGAATTTCTTGGCTAACATAATGATAGCCCTTGAGCTACTGAACAATTTTGCCGATGACGTCTTCTTCGTCAGATTCCTGGAACATTCGCCAAACCAAGGGTGTTGTACAAAGTACAACGCGCGACAACTGAAAGGTTAAAATTGCGTGCGCTTTCAAACTGCATAGCAATTTTTGCAATTAGTTAGTTGTATTCAATATTTTAGATAATTTCCAAAAGGGTTTAGAGCCAGGGACCGACTGAGAAATTTTATTTTCAAAATTTTAGTTTCTTAATTGTGAAAAACGTTTCGTGATTTCTTTCTGCAAATCCTACCATATATTTTTTGTAGCCGGATAGCAATATCAAGTTTTGTTTGTAAAGAAATGTTGACATCAATATTAGAGTCAATATATATTTCATATGTATTCCAGTCGACTCGAAGATAATTGAAAGAGGAGCTGATAGGATTGAGAATCGCTTCATGGGATATTTGAAATGTAACAGGGACATGGTCAGAATCAAAATCAGCATGAGTAATCAGTTGGCTACAAAGATGACTAGAGTCGGTTAAGACCAAATTAAGCGTAAATGGATTTCTAGAAGAGGAAAAACATGTAGGGCTGTCAGGGTATTGAATTGAGAAATATCCTGAAGAGCACTCATCAAATAAAATTCTGCCGTTGGAATTACTTTGAGTGTTATTCCATGACCGATGTTTGGCATTAAAGTCTCCAATGACAAAAAATTTTGACTTATTGCGAGTGAATTTTCGCAAGTCAGTTTGGAGCAAATTTACTTGTTGTCCAGAGCATTGAAAATAGGCGGTTATGAAAGTGTTTCAACAGAAAAACCTAAAATTTCAAAAACTTTAGTTTCAAATGAGGAAAACAGTCGATGTTTCATACGCCCATGAAACGTGCCCCATCGATTCGATCATTACGCTAAACAAAATAGTTTGGATGTTTTTTTTTTTTTTTTTCGATCCAGGTTTCAAATAGGTTTCAGTAATAAATGCTATACGTATTTTATCAGCTGTGAGAAAATTAAACAGCTCGTCCTCTTCACCATTCAAAGAACAAGCATTCCAATTTAAAATATTTAAATTGTTTTTTAATGGATCCATTAGAAAAACGTAATCCAATAACAATTTGATTAGTAAATCTTACACCAACAATTAGAATGGGTACTCATAGTACGAATAGGGGAGGAGTTCAAATTACCTGCTACGATATCGGCAAAGGATTTTCCTTGGGTAGATACATTCGAAATTGAAAGATCCGAACAGCTACCAGTCGGATCAAAACTAGTTTGTTAATGATTATGATCTTCATGATGGGTAGGGTCGATGTACCAATAGCCGCATAGCTAAGAACAAATATTCGTATAAAATCGAAAATTAACGCTAGCGCCATTCTTTTTATACCATCTGAAAGCTTTTTATCTTGGTTATGCGGGAAAAATATGAAAACTACGAAAACTCATATGTTTGTATTTATTATTGTATTTATTATCCCTTTCGGGACGAACCAGCACAATTGTGCTGTTCGGCACCCTTGACATCGAATGACTATTTCAGCCAATAAATCATTGTTTTACTAAACTTTTTCGATTTCGATTATTGAATTATCATTGATACTTGTAATCAAGCACAACAGCTTTTGTTTACATCGTGTTTAGTAAACACCAGCTCAGGGTAAACAAAAAGTAAACAAACACCGTAAGAATTAAAAAAGTTTTATCTGTCGCAACTTTTCAACTATTCGTTATTTCTAGGTATGCACAAATAGGAATCGAGAGTGAAAGAGTCATTCTTTGAAATGGTGAAGACCAAATGAGAATTGATTCACACAGCAAATATTTCTGGAGGGACAAAGTGGGACCAGCACAATTGTGCTGGTGCCGGCACTTACCCGGTCGATGTTCGTTGTAGACTACCAATTTTCATTTTCAGTATTTTGATCGAATTAAGTGGCTGAATCTGGTTCTAATGTCCACAATAGTGCATAATATTGCATTAAAATATGAATGAGTGATTTCATACGAATCATAAGGATGATGTACCGTTCGAAAACTCAGAACAGAAACTCATAGCTTTGGTTTAAAAACTTTTATTTTTTATACGTCCATATTTGAAATAGATTGGGAATCACATTTAATGTTTTAAATCTCCTTTAGCAAAGTTTAAGACAAAGTAAAAGTTCAGGGGAACGTTCAAAAATTACGTCATTCATTTAGGGGAGTAGAGGTGTATAGAAATTCGACAGTGCATGTGGGCAAAAGCGTGATAGTGGACATGGGGAGGATTTAGATTGACTTAAAAACAATGGACGTAATTTTTGAATTTCCCTTTGCTTTGATAATCGATCAATACCATGTTGACGCGATAATCCATTTTGGTGTTTTACAATGTATGCCGGTTCAATTTCTGCCATAATATTTATGAAATTTGACAACTGAAGCTGAAAACCTTTACTTACTATTTGCTTCCGAACCACAGAGTCCTTAAAATGGCCTACTATTGATGTATGCAGCCCATGCTAGTCTTCTTCTTCTTCTTCTTCTTTGCATTACATCCTCATTGGGACAGAGCCTGCTTCTCAGCTTAGTGTTCAATGAGCACTTCCATAGTTATTACCTGAGAGCTTCCATTGCCAAAGTTGCCATTTTCACATTCGTATATTATGTGGCAAGTACGATGAAACTCTATGCCCAGGGAAGTCAAAGAAATTTCCATTACGAAACGATCCTGGACTGACCGGGAATCGAACCCAGACACCTTCAGCATGGCTTTGCTTTTTAGTAGTGGACTCTAACCACTCGGCCAAGGAAGGCCCCTGCTGGTATTACTTGCAAATATGTTGTTTATGATGTATGAAATGCGTTTGAAATAGTCTACTTAACTATTAAACAATGTATGAAGTTATGGAGTCTAGATTGTCCGCTCATATAAAAAATATCGTTTTATTCCTTTTACGTTTAAAAATATATTGTCTAAATCTGGAATTTTGAGACTTAGATAAGCTGATATATTAAAAATAAGAATCTGTACTTTATTGCCGTGCGTATAGTGTTACAAAGTAACTAGCAGTATCGATCGAAGAAGTTTAGGTTCAATTCCCGCTGCAGTATTTTTTTTCGTCAGATACGTATTACGATTGTGCCATTTGGCGTTGCATGCTAGTCCGTTGATTCGTGTGATACTTCCTTTAAAGGCCATAATCGTACATAATGCTTTCCAGGAAACTTTCCACGGTAGGATTGACAGCTAAAAATGTACATGCAACCGAAACGAAAGGGATAACAAAACTTGCGAGTATGGTCGAGCTTTACATTTTCCTTAGTAATCTAACGGTCACACCGATTGCGAAACTTTAAAAGCTCATAGAAAATCAAACAGTCTACTGTTTGCAGCTGTCTTCTGTATTGTCTTATTAGAATCATTGTCAGTGTCTTTATTTTCAAATCTGGAAGTTTCCAAATATTTAAATACATTAAAAAAAAAAAGATTTTTCTATGTAATTTTTAAATTAGCTGGAATATATTTATGTAACAATTCCAAAAATCAAATTCATTCTTTAATATGGTTATTGACCTGATTTTGTCAATCCTTTTTAAATGGGGTTTTGAATTCCCTGTTATATGTAAGTTATCCGTCATAGTTCTTTCAATCCTACACACTACTAAAAACTAATACAGTACTGACCCGATTTTGTCTGCCCCCGATTTTGTCAGCTTTTTGACCCGATTTTGTCAGCCTATCTTGAATATATTGAAAAATTGTCTTCGTCATGTAGCACCCGTTAACATTAATACTGATGACGATGTTCGATGTCATGCACGCATGGGCGTAGCCAGAGGGGGCAATGACAATCCTCCTTCCCTCTGTACAAAAAAACAATTTTACTATGAGAATTAATCTTGTGTTTGAATTCTGCATAGATTGTCTCCAGCACTCGTATTTATGCAGTAGTTACGTCATGGTAGATTTTAAAACTTTAAAAGTCTACCAAACATCAGACTTTTTGAAAACATCTTGCCAGACATTGTTCGAAGGTTTTATCAACAGTCCGCACAGCTGAGTAGTCGACAAACGAATTACATACATTCTCGAGTATCAGTAAATCGTGCTTCGTTACTTGGCAACCTGGCAATTATTTGTTAAAAATGAAAAACCGAAAAACACATCCGAGTTCACGAAAAAGAAATTTGGTATGTAGGTTCATTCATGAATTCCTCTAAAAATGTATCTAAAGGTTAAAATGCATCGAAGCCAAACCTCGAATTTTGAAGAGCACATATCTAGATAACCAGGTAACCGTTTGTACTGGAAATTTAACTCATTGGTCACATTTTGTTACATTCTTTCAGGTTTTTTTTTAAGTAATATCTCGAAGATTTCCTTTAAAATTTGCTCCCAATGTTTTATTGGTTTTCTGCCTTAAATAACTCTATAAGCTCTTGAAAGTATCCCTTCAAAACTACATTTCGATGAAATTTGCTCACAGTATTCTTAATGTAGTTTGGCCTAGGACTCATCAATAGTTTCAAAAACTCCTCTTAAAACTGTCTTAGAGATTCCTTCAGAAATTCCTCTAATTTCACTTCTTTATTTTTTGAAAAGTTGGTAAGATTATGAAGGATTCTTACTGGAATCATCTCACGAGATTTTTCATTAATTCGACCAAGAATTTCACGAAGATCTTTTTCAAGCAATTAATCATCCCATAGGTATGGAAATAATTTCAGATATTTATTCACGACTTTATCGAATGTCATTTATGAATACCACTAAGAATACAAAAAAATCGCAAACTAAAGAAAGTTTCTTAAAATATAATTTTTTAATTTTCATACTGGAAACAATTTTTTTACAACAATTCCAAGTCAAATTCTTGATGAAACTTTTAAAACAATTCTATAAAAATCTTAAAAAATGTTTTAAAATTTACATAGAAATCTCCAGTTGAAATATTCTATGAATTATACTTAAAGGAATTGAAAGAAGAGCTTCGAGGCAATTACTGATGCCATTTTAAAATAAATTCTTGGAAAAAAAAACCTAAAGAAATTTTCGATTGATTTTTCTTAGGAATTGCGGTGTCCTAAGAAAAATGCTTAGATAATTCAACGGTTAGGTAGAACTAAGATTCAGATTGATGCCGGTTGTCTTACAGGCCAGAGCAAAATGCCGATCAAAGGGATCCTTTGGCGTGAAATTTGGGAATGAAATTGTGAGGTCCGCTTTTCTCCCCCTGATAAACAAAAAAAACCTGACTACGCCCATGTCCCTCGCCCCCTTTAAAAGCTATGTATGTAGCAAATATTAACACGTTAAAATTTGAAAAACAGAAACAAAATATATGTCCAGATTTTGTCAGGTTCCCCATTTTGTCAGCCTAAAATTCATCGGGGGCTGACAAAATCGGGTCTCTACTGTATTACAATGACTTAAATACCATTTTAAGCAAATATACTCGATGTAAAAAATAAAATAAAGTAAATTTGATATTGGGAGCCAGATAGCTATACGGTAAACACGCAGATACTAAGCAAGATCATGCTGAGGGTCGTAGGTTAGAGTCCAGCCGGTCGAGCATCTTTTCGTAAAGGAAATTTTCTCGACTTCCCTGAGCGTAGAGTATGATCGTACCTGTCACACGATATACACATGCAACATGGGTCGATTGACAAAGAGAGCTGTTAGTTAATATCTGTGGAAGTGCTCATGAGAAGTTGAGAAGCAGGCTTCTTTAGCGTCAGAAATAAGAAGAAGAAATTTTATGGTAATTATTTGCACTTAAAAACGTCCAAGCTGTCGGGCACATATGACGTAAATTTACATGAATTTTTAGGAAAGCTGCTTACGCAGACTGAATATTTTGACGTTTCCATTTTTGCATTAGGAATAAAATGAATGATTCCAGTTATTTAAAATAAATTAGTTCCATGTTACCAAGCTTAACAAAAACATCGTTCAAGCATCATTTGAAGGAGGGCTATGTGATTTCAAAAGTGATAGTGTATATGTTAGGTAAAGTGAGTGAAAGAGGTTGGAGGGAGTCTCTAAAAATATAATTTAAATTTCGAGTCTAGTACACGACTCTGACAACGGCCTTATAGTGGAGGTCGAATTATGTGTAACTGTCAAAGGATACAAACGAAGGTTTATTATTGTTTTCAATTTTAATTTTTATTGCATAATTATTTTTGAGGAAAAATCCCACATAATTTAGAAGGATATAAACAAACATAGCAAAACAAAGCCGATTTGATTGAGCCAATTAGTTTTCAAGTTATTCACACATGTATGTTTACCCATTTTTATATGACGTGGACTAGTCCTTGAATAATCTCGATAAACGTCGTCGTCACGTGATGCTTTGAATCTTAGAGAGGATATCGAGTATTTTTATCTCTCGTACATTGTTCTCGTTCCATTTATAAAGAAATCATATTAATTAAAGTACATTTTTTTTTTAAATTTCAATGTGCATTAAAAAAACATAATTATTTCTGAATTTTTGGGTCACCCTATCTAACGAAAGAGCCCCCTAATACTCTAATAAAAAAATACGGGTCCAATTTTTTTTAAAAACGAATGACTTGAACAACTTTCTAAAAAAATAAAAAAAAAAATATTTTTTTTTCGAACATCAACCGCCTTGGGGACGGACCAGCACAATTGTGCTGGTCTGAATTTGACCCTAAAAAGTTCATGGAGTGATAGAATAGCCAAAACAAAGAATGTTTTGTTCTACGAGATGATGAGTTTATAAGGTAAATTTTGAAATAATCACTCAAATATGGTCCGTTCCGAAAGGGTTATCGCTTGTGCCACTATAGGAAAACATGTGCCTATAGTAGCACTAGCATCACGGCGTTGGCAAAATACTAATCAAAACCGTATTTTTACAAAGCTTTTATATTTTTCCTTCAAAGTGTGGATCAAAAGCTTTCGTTTGATGTAAAAAAAGTTCCTAATTCATTAATTATTTCGTATAATAAAAAATAGTTTCTCTCAGTAGTGCTACTATAGGAACAATAGGTTTACTATAGGCGCAAGGGCGCTCAAATTTTAAGCGAAACTAATTATTTCGATAATTTTTTGAACAAAATCGAGCTGTGTATCAATAGTACTTAGATAAATAGCTCCTGACCTTCATGTCAAAAAATATTTTGAGAAGATTTATAGCAAAACCGCTGTAAAAAGCCACTAGTGCGACTATAGGGGACTGTCCACAAAGGGAATGCTGACCCTATGATTCTTAATCAAGCGATCGTTAACTGAAAAATGAGCATTGTTCGAAACTACCAGGCAAATTCCGGAAACGATTGTTATCGTAACGGTCGTTGGAAAATCCAAGTAAATCATTCATTCCATTTTTGATCTCTTCAGGTGACTTATAGTCACTTCAGGGACCTTTCAAGACGACTTTGAACAAACGTTCAGTTTTGTCGTCATAAGTAAAAAATTGTGCTTCTTCTCTTTAAGATGTTTGAGCAGAAGTTCGCGATCTTCAAGAGTTTCCGGAAAAACGCGACAGTCTCCTTTCTTTGCAATTTGGAAGGAGACCTTGATTCTCCTAATGGAGTTCAAGATCTCCTGCCTAAATCCCCCAAATTCGGAACAACTGACCACGATAGGCGGCACTCTTTGCTTCCTCAATTGAATCGAAGAGCCTGGGCGCTAGAGACTGCTTCGATTTGGTGTTCGGAAAATTTGTCTAGAGCATCGAACTGATTGCTCATTTCGATGCAATTATCAACGTTATTCATTTCACCTTTGGAAGAAAGTTCGCATTCCGGAGAAACGTCCTTTCTTCCATTCTTGCCACATTTAGTGACAGTTTTAAATCCAACTTTTTTGGAAGGAAGTTGTGTATTCAGAGATTCACCCTTCCTTTTGTTTGTAGTTGCAACCATGTTTAGAGAATAAACGAAAAAAGACGAGACCTCCTAAGAAATTTTCCCCAAGACGGTGTCCAAGAAGGATTACCACCGCTAGCTTTCGCCAACGGGTCCAACGAAAAGTCGAAGGCACGGGTTCAAACAAGGATTGTAAAGGGATCAATAGTAGAAAAAAAAGTACTGAAAAGTACCGTTTTTAATTTTAGCACTGAAAAGTGCTGTATTTGTAGCACTGAGAAGTACTGTTTTATTGGGTTCAGGTAGTTTTTAAAAACTACCAAGAGCAGAGAGAATTTGCGTACGCACAGCACGAAGGTAAGATGCACATCGTCAATATTAAATAAGTGAAAGTAAAGTAAAGTAAAGTAAAGTGAAATTTTCACTATTTTTAGTCATTATCAGTGTTGTGGAACATGATTTAGGGTTGAAGACATTAGCGTAATTTGAACTCAGACCTAGCGGGGGCAACAGTAGGCGTAAAAGGGCAGCGTAGTGAAGGGGAAACTTGTCGCGGATCGTTAGTAGTGTTTGATCCTTTGATCGTATCGATTGTTCATGCGAGGATGAGCGATTCACAATGGACCGATGCACGAGTTCACTAATTTGACGTTTGAGCGGTGCCGAATTCACTGGTTTCCATGGTCACATAAATAACACGGCACCGCTAAAACGTCAAATAATGAACCCATGCATAGGTCCATTGTTAGGCTTACAATGCGTTTAAGGCTCAAGAATCCATCATTCAATCATCAGCAATCATCAAAAATAAAAAAATAAAAAGGTTTTTTCGTTCAAATTTAAAGAAATCCTCACGAAAATCTATTGCTGCCCTACACATAGCAAGTGCATTGCAATTATAGATTTTCATGAGCATTCTTTCAGTTTTGAGCAAAAAAACTGGTTTTGAAAATTTGTTAAGTAAACGATTATGGTTATTTTCCTCTTAATATCGCGAATCCATTTAGTTGTAAATATATCATGGATCGCATCACCTACTAAAGGTGACTCTCAGATCTTTACCTTATCCCACTAACTCAATATCCTTTCCATGACAACTGTGGAGATGCAGATTTTTTTTTTCGGTCTCTATAGTAACAATTCCCTGATGACCGCAGGGATGTCGGGTAACTTTGATTGCTCTGGTCAATCACGGAGTAGCGACTACGAATTGTACGGTCACGCTCATGCTCATGCAATTCTTTGCAGAAAAATGAAAATACCTACTTGGTGTTGGTTAAAAAACGGCGGATATACAGCTATCTGAATTTGACCATTTTCTATGGCCTTAGTGCATTTTATATATCCGATACTGTACCTACACGGGAAAAAAATCTGTGGTAAAAATAACTATTTTAGCTGACTACGCCCATTCTTGAAACTACCATGGAAATTCAGACCAATTTACTATGTTTACGGTACACCCTACCGCATTACTGGTACATTTGACAGAAATAATTTACAACAATCTGATTCCGACTACAGACATGGTAAAATCAAGCGCATTTCTGGTCTGCTGAAAATTGCCGGTGCGAGCGCTTAAGTTAACCCCCTAAAATGGTAGTTTTTACCGCACACTTCTTTTGCGTGTAGGATAGGGCCATTCTAACGCATATTCATAATCATCTAAAATGCACACTTCATCGAGAACATCTGATGTCCATCACTTGTCTTCTCTGTGATCAAATTCGACTGCAAATGCATACCGCGCAGTTATTTTTATCTATGCCGAGTGCAGTTAGAGCATTCCCTCGTTCTTATCGCACTCGATAAAATTGCGCGCCAACAGTCGTATCAAGTGTAATTTGCATTTGCCACATGTTATTCGACGGTAGCAATTTGCCTCTGTGGCTAGGGCGTTAGAAATTGTGCTCTCGAATACTTGCAAGAACCCTCGCTATTGTACAATTGCAACTGGATTCGAACAGTAGAAGGTATAGGCGAAGTTTTCGAGGGTTCGAATCCCGAAGCCTTCTCCGGAGAGGGAATTTTGCAAGCCGACAAGTATTATCCTTCTTATATCCACTTCCGAGTGGAACACGTCTGCAATCCTTGAACATTGTTCAGGGCTCTGGAATCGAACAAAAGTGTTCCGAGCTCACGGTAAATTCAAGGGACAGTAAAAACCCACTTGCGAGAAGGGCAAATGATATGGATAGCAATTCGGTTCTGTATCATGTTCTCGTAGATGGATACATTACGCGAGGCAGAAGTTTTTTTTTTCGATTATTCATTGTACACTCTCGTGCATATGTTTTGGGTCACCTTGGGGCTAAAGCAGCAAACAAAATCAAATAATGATTTTGTAAAAATACACTCGAAGTAAGATAAACTCATTTCCTTTCGAATGAGCCATATGGAGTTTCAATAGAACGCGTGTTCACAAAGTTATATAAAAAAAAAACACTATTATGTGTTTTTTTAGGGGTGAACTCAAACTTTTCAACGGGAGTGTATGTTTCTGCGCTAGCGCACTGAAACTGCCAACTGTTGCATCTTCCCCAAGGCAATTTGCTGTTTCTGACTGAGATCTTTTATTTCGAATGATAATTGAGCGAAGCTTTATGACTTCTACCTGTGTGATTGAAACAGCTATATAGCTTAGTAGGTACCGAAGAATTGTGTGGTGGTCGATATTGCAGTATTCTGTTGAAAAGGAGCGTTTAAGCACAAAGTTAACCCTTTAATACCAAAATTTTTATTTTCGATCTAAATATATATATTTCTGTTATCTAAAATAGTTCTAAACACGTTTTGGGAAATTATTTATTTCTATTCGCGAATTTGTAAATTTTGGTTTCGATTTTCATAATTTTTATTTTTAAACATCCCTGTCCTTTTTATTTTTTTTAAAGTTAATTCTGATTACTGATGTTCGGCAATAATTAAAATTTGAGTTTATGGTATTTTTGAAAATATTAAAAGCTACGGAAATACACTAAATTACAAAGTGTACCCCATCTAAAGGCGAGGTTGGGAGGCTAGGTAAATTTAATACGAGGAAGGCTGCTTCAATGATCTCTTACCGGGTGGCCTTGGTACAAAATAAGCAGGAATCGCTAAGCATGGAAAGTTTAGTATTCAGTCATTCTATGAAAAACCCATCTAGTGGGTCACCGTATTCCGTGAATATTTGCTATTTTGTTCCTTATCCGAAATAAGGTTACATGTGTTTTTGGATTTTTTTGATTAGGGTGACCAGAAAAACCAGAAAATTTTACGTTTACTGTCAAATTTTCAACGATGTATGTTTCTTAGTTTTTGAGATACAGTCGCCTCTCCACATATCGATACCGGAGGGACCATCGAGATAGGGACCATCGAGATAGGGAGAGATCGAGACAAAGAATACATTTTTGATGAATACTAGATTGAAAAACATTCCGTTGCCAAGAAAGTAATACACAAACAGACGTCATTTTGCGCTCCCAATTTGTTATGAATCCCAAAAATTTGGTCTAGTTACCTTCGATATTGGTCATATAAAATTGAGAACGAAAAATCAACAGACGCATATCGAGATAAGGAGGATATCAAGATATGGAGAGTGAAAATGTATGAAGACTGAAGGGACTTATGAAATCATCGACATACGGAGAGATATCGAGATGTAGAACATCGAGATGTGGAGAGTCGACTGTATATCTTTTTAGAAATAAAACATCAATCATTTTTCATCGGCACACACTGTAGGTTTCAGCGCATTAGATTTTTAATTTAAAAAAATCATAACTTTTGAACAGCTCAACCGATTTCCAATCTTTTTTTATGGAAGGGAAGGAATGTGAGTTCAACGTCTACTTAAGAAGATACAGGGAATTCAAAATATATTCATATACGTCCATGGGCGTAAATAGCCATCAGACTTGAGGGGGGCCACGGCCCCTTCTCATGAGAGATAAAAGTCGTAAAGGATTTAGATAACTTAACAATGCTTGTTTCGATAATATTTGTGAACCGATTTTAGTCGCGGACTTTCATACAGAGGTAGATCAAAACCGATTGATCAACTTTCTTAGATAAATTAAGGTTCAAGATCAATGTAAAATTCAAACCTCTTGAAGCCGACACATGAAAAAAATAAAAACGCTTGCTAGGTTGAAAATATGGATTATTATTGCTCAGCATTTATGTAGTGAACGATTCATTTCTCTTATCCTCACGAAACCAAAATTTGAACAAAGGATTGAATAATACCTTTTTTGTTAGAGTTTAAAACTATAAATCCTAAAGTTGCTTGGAAAAGTTATAGTGGCGATTTCATTTGGAAAGGAAGTAAAGCTGTTGGTCTTGAGATGAACTAGCCCAAGGTTAAAAATCTCGTTAACAAAGACAAAGAAAAGAGTTGATGAAATGTCCATAGAACCTACGTATGACGCCAGAAAATGTTGCGTAAGAAAAAATAATAAAAATAATTGAAAAAAAAGTTCATATTATAAACACTTATAGAAGAATTAAAAGCGTGTCTGAAAACAATCTTCAGTATGAACAAGACCTTACGTTTGTTCTACAAAAACAACTAGTAAAATAGTCTTATTATCTTTTCAATTTAAAAACTTCAGAAAATTGGTGTCAATTTAAAATTGAAAAAAAAAACAAATGTTGCGGCCAGAGCTGCTTGCTGTCACTATCAACGCATAAAATTTGCTGATTTGTACAGGCCGACTGCGATACAATTCGGATCAATCTATATCACATCAACATCATGCTGTGTACTCCATCACAGTGTATTGATGGTGATAGACTATGGATATCACTGATAGGTTAAGTTTAGCCTTAAATTAAGCAAATAAAATGGCAATTGATCAGTACGATATTTTTGACAGTGCTTCAGATAGATTGAAACTGTATGTTGGTCACTGAAAAACTATAATAGCATGGATAATTACCACGTGATCACTCATTCTGCAGTGATTATGATTTAGAGTGCGCTGTCGCATCACTGCTGTTGGTTGTCAAATCAAAGTGATATTGATAGCGCGCAAGTGATATTGATAGTTTTAGAGCATCAGCCATCAGCTGATGTGATTGATATTAAGCAAATCTGGTTGCGGCATCTACGACTTAACACGGTTCGATGTTGTTCATTGTACGAATCCGTCGCTATATTACTAAACGTAGAGGGATTTCACAGTTTTGTTGCCACATTTGAATGCAACTGCTTCATTGTCGTCTACTTACCAGCACTTCATATCTGTTCCGACGTCTCGGAGACAAATTTATCGAATGACTCATAAATTTGAATATAAAACATTTTGAAGTTCACGAAAAATGTATACAAAATAAAGTTCGCTTGCTGCACCATTGTTTATTTTTGAGAACTTGTTTTTGTAAAACTCTCAAACACAAACATTTCCCGGTAACAATGATTTGTTCCCAGTAACAACGATTGATCACAAAATATCGCAGCTTGTTCAAAAATATGAAGAGATTTTGGTTTTCTAATTAGGAATACCACTACAAATGGTTCAAGCTAGTTCTGCTAATTCTAAAATATGCTTCAATGAATTTCAATATCGGGAAAGGGCAAAAAGGAAATAGTATGGCACAATGTGACGTTTTAAAATTACATATTGCTATTGCCTGTCAAACAATGATCATCCAGAAATGTATATTCAAAATGCATTTAACACGGTTAAGTGCATGAAAACCTGCAAGGCCCCCCCTGGCCCCTCCCTATTTACGCCAATGTATACGTCCGGGAGGGAAATATTATGTTAGTAGGGTATGGTAAATGAGAGGATGAGCTCAATACGACAATTCAGAGCGATATTGGTTATATATATTCAATTCTTTGAAGGGCACTTACGATTTTTTTGCGGAAAAATCTGAAAACTATTCAAAATCAATGAAACAGTCATTCAAGTCATCGTGCAAAAGTTTGGGTTCACCTGAACTTACTTAAAACACGAAAAATCTGTGAAATCTCAAACCAATCATGTATGCGCTCGAAAAAGCTTTGAACTATTAAAATCGGTTGAAAAATAGCTGTGATACTGACAAAAATGATGACGATGACTGGACTGACTGTTTCATTGATTTTGAATACTTTTCAGATTTTCCGCCAAAATTTCGTGGGGTCTCTTCAAAGAATATAAGATTACGATCAGGTCCGTCGCACTCGGGCTCAGATTGGGTACCACTTCTAGTACTGCATTTGGTCCCTCGGTAGTGCAAAAGGTTTGACACATCGCAGTACACTTTTCACGGCATTCTAGATTACCTTATGAGCCATAAAATTTTGGGCATTTGCAAGGGACATGAAGGTCTTTAATTTGTCTTTGTTACGATTCTAATGACACTTTGATATCAAATTTTGGTCCATCAAATGCTGAGGAAATTAAATATGAATTTTCAGTGCGTTTTTTGAAAAATATCACAACTTTAAGTAAAAATTTAGTATAAAAAAATCAAACAATGTTTTTGGAAAAATAAGGTAAGAATAACTCTTTGCCTTTCGATTGCGGTTTAAAGAGTTTCAATTGGGCGTGTAATCACAGAGATATGGACCAGTATAAAGAACGTTGAAGTTAAAAAGCTTTCATATTTATAATTTAAGATATTTTGTGTTCTTGTGAATTACATTGTGTTGAGTACGATATATGTTTACAAGCAAAACATCACAATAACTTGGAGGTTAGAAATATTACGATTGTTAGGAAAAATTTCCGGTTTGCGGTAGCCGCAGTCTTCTAGCGCAGCTGTCGAAGTTCTACCGCAGGTTTCGAAATCATTCTTTCATTGAAGCAAACAATTGAATCATAGTATGCTTTAAAGAGAAAACGCGATGAAAAAATGCAACAAACAATAATCATCAAGACGGTATCCAAGGTACTATTGAAGCCTACTGATGATTTACCAGTGGAAATCAGTACTGTGACAGCTGCGGTAGCTTTTCATTGAATCGTAAAATGGAAAGCTTTCCCTAAAATTGCAATACAGTGGGATTCCGTTTTTGGCATGCTCCATTTTTGGCACCCCCCGATTTTGGCAACAAAATGGATCCGTTTTTGGCAACATTTTTGAAAACTATTAAAATTTGTAAACTTTTGTAAATATCTGTTTGTCTTCTGTGTTAGTCATTTGAAAAGCAAGTCAGCTTCACGCTTATTGCATTCCAGAGCTCAATTTTCGTTGATATTCCCCCGAATTGTACCAACTGCTACCGTACGCGCCTATTTACTTCTCATAGGCCGTGTGTTTGCAATGTTTCATAAAATCATTCATCTCTATGAGTATTTCAACTAGAGTTCCAACTTCTTTTCTCAGGCATTAACGCTGTATGACCAGCCCACTTGAGTATGCCGGTAGGTGATACACATTCTTCTTAGAATTTGGAACAGCTCTTTTGAACAAAGCATAAGTATCGGCACAAGAGCAACAAAAAGTCTATGAGTTTCTATCATAAGTTTCGTCTCGCCTCTTCAGCTCACTGTTCCTTCAAGGCCCAAGTAAAAATGGAGCATTGTCAAAAGTGTAAAATCAGTTTTCGCCATTAAAATCGACAAATCGAAAAAACAGCTGTTTTATTTCAAAAATAAAAAACCTGTGTGTTTTTATTTTTTCCGATTTGTTGATTTCAAGGGCGAAAACTACTTTTTTCATTTTTGACATTTGCTTAATTTTTACTTGCACCTTAATTGTGGAATTATATACATAGCGTTTGTAATAGCAGCCATAACAATAGAAGCAAGCCAAGTAAAAAGTCGGATCTCTTCGCTTTTTGTAGAATTTCTTTGACAATACCTAGATAAATAAACAACTCACAGAAGGAGCTATATACGCTGTTTCACCACCATGACACATGCAAACACAGTCGAAACTGCACTTTATTTTCAATAAGGTAATTAAAGCGTGCGATGAATATGATAGAGACTCTGTATAATTTTAGACATTTGAAAAAAACGATCAAATGTTGCTCAGGCTGGATTATAATGCATACCATATCAAGATTTTAATAAGGCATGCGGGCCACATGGATCAAAATGTTTTTAATGCTATCCTGGTGATCCTTAGCTAGGTCTAGAATATTTCTAACTGAGCGAAATCTGGGTATTCATATCGGACATTAAAGGTTTCTTGCGGGATCCTTAAGAGATATAATTAGTTGCTTGAGACGCTGTGCAAAATCTGTCGATTCTTTGTAAATTCCTAAGGTCTCAAACGTCCTGTAAGTTTCTAGCGGAATGTTGTAATTTTCTAGTTGTATTCTGAACATTTCTAGCAAAACCTTGAAGATTCTGAATAGGTTTCCAGCGGAATATGGAGATTGCTATTTGTAGTCTGGGAAGTCCTGGAAACTATTGAGAATTTTCTGCATTATCGCTGCGGCATCTTAAATCTTTGAGCAAAGTTCTTGGAATTCCTAGCAAGCTCTTGGGTAGACGTCAATTCTGAGAATATGTGTTGGATTCATACGGTTAGTTTATAATGTGCAAGCTCATTTAAAATTGAAGTGATGAGAAGCTTATTTGTGTATTCTATGGACCCCCTCGTTTGCCCTAGATGCTATACTCAATCTGCCCCGGCTGGATCAATTCATAAAGCTGGATGCTGAGAAAAGTGCTCTTCGGCTAAAACGATCAACAGTCTTACTGTCAGGGGACTTAACAGGTCACCTCAGTATATTAAACGAATTTTCGATAAATCCTATTGTTGAAAAATGTAGTGACTGGATGGAAAAAGTGGTAAACTATGACTAGCCATTCACGATGGTCTTTCCTTCTCGTGAGGAATGGGAAGGAGGTGGACCCACCATTTCACCGGGATCTATTAAATTCTACACAGATGGTTCAAAAATGAATAATTTGACAGGGTCTGGAGTATACGGACCGAAAACCAAAATCTCTGTCTCTCTTGGACAGTGGCCTACAGTATTTCAAGCAGAAGTCTATGCAATCAAGGAATGTGCGCAGCTGTGTCTGAAAAGAAATTACAGACATGCCACCATCTGTATTTTCTCTGATAGTCAAGCAGCGCTTCAATCTTTGAAGGCTTTCACTTGCAACTCAAAACTTGTGTGGGAATGCATTCTTGCACTGAAATCCCTAGCTGAACGCAATCGAGTTAAACTATATTGGATCCCAGGACATACGGGTCTAGAGGGTAACGAAATTGCCGATCAGCTAGCAAGGAATGGATCAACCAATATGTTCATTGGTCCAGAGCCATTCCTTGGCATTTCAAACTCTGCACTAAATACGGAATTGAACAACTGGTTGTTCGGTCAAATTCAATCAAATTGGAATACAGTTTCCAATGCGAATCAGTCCAAAAGGTTCGTAACAATAAACACGACACAAACACAAAAACTTATAGGTCTCAACAAAAGGGATCTCAGAACATACATCGGTCTAATAACTGGTCACTGCCCAAGCAGATACCACTTATACAAGATCGGTGTCGTCCAAAACACAAATTGCCGTTTCTGTGACGAGACGGACGAAACCTCACAACACCTTCTCTGCTCTTGCAGTGCACACATCCATCGTAGGTTCAAAATATTTGGCAAGCACTACTTACAGCCAGCTGATATTTGGAACGCATCCCCCAGGGAGGTGGTTAGCTTTATTAGGCTGATCACGCCAGATTGGGGGAACTACAACACTGCAACCTAGGACTTCTGCCCATCAATGGCAGATGGTTCAAAGTTCAGTCAAATGCGCAAAGTATTCCGGAGGCACATTTGCTACTGGAAAACATTGTGTACATATAGTAATAGGGTATATCACAATAGTCCTAAAAAATGGACGCAGTGATCCCACACCCGACAGAAGAAGAAAAAAAGTATTCTATGGAATTGTGGGCCGTAGTTAAAGATGTTGAGCATCACTGTTCTATACAATTTTTCAATTATTTCTAGATGAATTTTCCATCGATATTTCTGTGGAAAATCCAAATAAATGAAAGATAAACTTTTATGTTATGTCATTATGTTTTGTAACACCCAGAACTCTTTTGTTAATACGTCCCTATTGAAAAGTATTGTATTTATGTATTCTTCAACTATTTTACGGAATTGTCCACTTCTAGAATAAAGGTCACTAATGCGATTATTGTTGTTACACGGCCTTTGTATACAAATAGTATGTATAAATCATATAAAACATCATTGAAGATACTTCAGCCATCAAAAGTGTGTGGAGCGTCTGTCACAATTAACATGACAGATCTATAAATTCATAGTATAGGCCTATCCTATGGAAATCCATCATTTGGATCCATAATTATGATGTGATTACGTCCAAATAATATTATTGAAAGTGAAAAAAATGGGTTCCGATTTTGGCACGGTTTGTTGCCAAAAACGGAATCCCACTGTATTGGTGGAAACAAAATTTCTATATGACGGTTAGCTTGCTTTTATCAGGTCGATTTGGAAGAATCGGAGTTATCTTTGAAATCACCGGACTAATGTGAGATCACAAGAGACTAATGATTAGCAGGCACGGTAGATAATACAAGATAGGCTATTTCCACGTGTAAACAACGGTTTTCAATCAAAACATGTGTCGTCATTCCTATCGTCAAGCATGAGGCTTACAGGATAGTAAAAGAGAGCAAGCCTTGCTTTCTTTTGCACTCGTTCGAGTTTGCGATAGGAATGACGTCACTGCCAAATGTCATTTTACGGAGTATAATACCTTGCTTCTTATTACCGTGATTAGCGGGTATAAGTTAACCTTCCAGTCGTCGTGTGGTTTGTCACCGCCAGATCTGTTGGGCAGAGGTGGACACACCACAACGCAGAACAGGGTCACCGAAGCGGAACGCGGAACCAGGATTTCGGTAGGAAAGAACACAACTACAACTTGACTACTGTACGCAACGAGAAAGCTTTAATAAACACGTCTGAACGGATCGAACATCACATTACGGATGAATGCAATTCTTTCATTCTCCCTTTCTTCCTTTGCTATTTGGCGCGCTCGCCGACTGCCCTACCGGCGCATGCGTCATTCGCCATTCTCTACACATCAGTGTTGCCGCTTTGCTTACGAGGCACAACCATTGCATACTCCAACACTCCTCCTCAATGTTGTCCTCGTACTCGTCCGCATCCTCTCTGCCTTTCTTGCCGGGTTGATCTCCTCCTGCTTCAAACAACGTAATCAACCAACCGGCCAGGTCGTACTCCACGATTACTCCTCCTGGATCGCCGAACTTCCCTCCAGTTATCAGCATCCGAATCCGAGCTTCCACTGTTGGTCTCCGCCACATGCAGCGGCTCCACTTCCTCGCTTGAAGTGTCCGCATCGAAATATTCTTCTTCATCATCATCGGCTCTATTTGGCTTCATCTCCGAATACCAGGTCACCACACTGACTGGTGAACTTCTTCCGCTCGTCGTTTTCTTCTCGCCGATTATCGACCGCTGGCCCTCTACTTTCTTCTCAACCTTCGCCAACTTCAGCCGATACAACGACCCTGACTTTTCTCCGATAACCACTTTCTTCCCGGATGTATCGCAAATGTCGCAACCATCTTTCTTAAATTTCACTGAGAACTCTTTCGCCGTCAATCTGTCCACTGACACAAGTCCACTCTTTAACGACGGAACATACAAGACGTTGGTAAGCTTCACCTCAACTCTGTTTCCATTTCCGTCCAAACCGTACACAACACCTTCGCCACAACCAGCGGCGGTAACCACTTTTCCGTTCGCTAACACTACACTCGGGCCATTCTCTTCTTTCAGCGACTTGAAAAAGTTCCTGTCGCTCGTCATGTGCCGACTTGCTCCACTGTCAATGTACCAGCACTTTTGCTGATCAATTCCAGCCATGAAGCACACACTACTAGCACCACAATTTTCGTCCTTCGCTTGTTTCGCGTTTTGCCGCACACGCACTCTGTCGTCCGGCTTCTTCTTATCTTCGCACTCTCGTTCTAGCTCCTGCTTCGCTAGCAAAAATGATCGACAGTTGCGACGCAAATGACCGGGCTTGTCGCAAAAGTAGCATCTTCTCACTGGTGCTCTATTGCCGAGTCCACCCACGCTTTGCACTTCATTTTGCACTACCACACTTTTCATAGCTTTCGTTACACTCATTTCGCCGGAACGCTCTCTCCGACGCTCGAACTCATCGATCAGCTTCGATTTCACTAGCTGCATCGTGATGTCCGCATCGGCACGACTCTCCAACGCCGTCACCAAACCACCATACGAATCAGGCAAGCTACGCAAGATCATCGCAATCCGCAGCGACTCCTCTAGCTGTTGGCCTGCATTCGTCAAACGGTCGAACAAATCGTCCAACACCACCAGATGACTCTCAAGGTCACCTTCTTCTGCGAGATTTAACGAGCACAGTTTCTTCAGCAAAGATACACGTGACGTTACCGTGTTCTTCTCGTGATAAGCACGCAACTGATCCCAAAACGCTTTTGCACTGTTTGCTTCCTTCACCAGTGCAAACTGGTTATCATCAATACACAATCCGATAGTGGCACGAGCTTTCCGGTCGTCTTTCGTCCACTGATCGGTCACTACAGCCGGCCTCGCATCACCGACCACATACCACAGCTCCTCCCTGGTCAGGAGCATCTCCATCCGGAACTTCCATATTTGCCAGTTCTGATTGTTCAGTCTAGCAAACGCAAACTTGTTCACATCCGCCATTTTGTCCACGCAAAATCAACACCGCGGAGAAACAACGCACACTCACACACGGCGTGATCACTTTCACTCTCGCGCAACCTTTTTCCTACGCAAACCGGAACCTTCCCTTCGGCACTGCTGGGCCAATAACCTGTTGGGCAGAGGTGGACACACCACAACGCAGAACAGGGTCACCGAAGCGGAACGCGGAACCAGGATTTCGGTAGGAAAGAACACAACTACAACTTGACTACTGTACGCAACGAGAAAGCTTTAATAAACACGTCTGAACGGATCGAACATCACATTACGGATGAATGCAATTCTTTCATTCTCCCTTTCTTCCTTTGCTATTTGGCGCGCTCGCCGACTGCCCTACCGGCGCATGCGTCATTCGCCATTCTCTACACATCAGTGTTGCCGCTTTGCTTACGAGGCACAACCATTGCATACTCCAACAAGATCCACCACGCTGCTGCTGTGTACGAAAAGCGAAGTTTTTCACCTGTGTTGTACAAAATACAACAGCGCGACGACTGAAGTGTTAAGTACCTACCTTACCTTGATACCTTGATGGCTACAGCGTAGCATCACGCCATTTCCGGGCGTATTGTAGAGCTCCATCTTCGTCGGCCTTGGGCGAAACTTCTCCAGTTGCCCCGAACGTTTAGGGTCGCCAGACTGCGTACAGCCAGCGTATTCGTGGTCTTCCCCGAAGCCGCCGACCTCTACCTGGTTCCCTGCTGAATATTATTTTCGCAATTCTTTCTTCCGACATCCGCACTAAGTGACCAGCCCACTGAAGTCTGCCGTATTTTACACGATTGATAATATTCGTATCTTTGTACACTTGATACAACTCGTGATTCATGCGTCTGCGCCACACACCATTTTCGAGTTTCCCACCGAGTATTGTCCGCAGCACTTTACGCTCGAAAACACCGAGAGCTTTCCGGTCTGACTCTTTCAACGTCCACGCTTCGTGCCCGTAGAGAGCCACCGGAAGAATCAATGTTTTATATAGGGCGAATTTTGTTTCGGTTTGCAAGCTGCGGGACCTAAGCTGGTTACGTAGTCCGTAAAAGGCCCTATTCGCAGCCGCAACACGTCTTTTCACTTTGCGGGAAACGTCGTTGTCACATGTCACAAGTGTTCCAAGGTAAACAAATTCTTCAACAACTTCACGCCAGATCTCCTAATAGCACCCTCAAGTGCAATGTTGAACAGTAAATTCGAAAGTGCGTCTCCCTGCTTCAATCCGTCTAACGTCACGAACGAGGTTGACACCTCGTCTGCGATCCGAACACTTGATTTCGAACCATCCAGCGTAGTACGTATCAGCCTAATTAGTTTCGCCGGAAAACCATTTTCAGACATTATCTGCCAAAGCTTATTTTCACTGAGTCGTACGCCGCCTTGAAATCAATAAACAGATGGTGAGTCTGCAAGTTATACTCCCGGAATTTGTCTAGGATCATTCGCACGCTAAACATCTGGTCCGTTGTCGAACGGCCCTCACGAAAACCAGCTTGGTATTCGCCGACGAAGGACTCCTCGAGCGGTCTCAGTCTGTTAAACAGGATGCGCAACAGAATTTTGTACGCCGAATTCAGCAGGGTAATTCCTCTGTAATTGGCACACTCCAGTCTGTACCCTTTCTTGTAGATAGGGCGGATGAGGCCATCCAACCAGCCGGTGGGCAATTCTTCGTCCTCCCATACCTTCAGAAGTACTCGGTGGATTGATTGGTAAAGCTGCTCGCTTCCGTGCTTGAGAAGCTCGACCGGGATCTCGCCCTTCCCAGCAGCCTTACAGTTCTTCAGCTCGCTGATAGCCTTTTTAACCTCTCCTATGGTCGGTGGGTCCACAGCTTGATCGTCATCATCTATGTTCTTCCTGTTCCTCGCTACATTTCCATTCTCACCGTTCAACAATTGCTGAAAGTGCTCCTTCCACCAGGCTGCCACCGCCGTTTTATTGGTCAGCAAATTCCCTTCTCGGTCATTGCACATGGCGGGCACTGGTACGGTATTGTGCCGCGCACCATTGACCGTTGCATAAAATCTCCGCATATCATTCCGGTTCATGCTTTCTTGTGCGTCAGCTACCACACTTTCTTCGTGCTGCCTTTTTTTTCTGCGGTGGATTCGCTTTTCTTCGGCTCTCGCTGCCCTGTACCGCTCTCTGTTCTGTCGGGTACTGGCCACAAGCATACGGCTTCTGGCGACATTCTTCATGTCTGTCACCCTCTGGCACTCTTCATCGAACCAGTCGTTCCGTCTTCGTCGTTGACCAGTGCCGATCACTTCCCGCGCCGTTGTTGTCACAGCTTCGTGGATAGGGTCCCAAAGGGTTGTCGACGTCTCCAGCAACGTTGACTCTTCCCAACTTCTCGTCTAGTTGCTGACGGTACTGCGCAGCTACCCCATCAGTCGACAAGCGATGTATATTGAAGCGTAGCGTTCTGTGTGTTGCGGAACTCGTGACGCTGGACAACCGCGCCCGAATTTTAGCTACACAGAGATAATGATCCGAGTCGATATTGAGGCCTCGGAAGGTCCTGACATCAATGACATCTGAGAAATGTCGCCCATCAACCAGCACGTGGTCTATTTGGGAGCAGGCATCGCCACTCGGGTGTCGCCAGGTGTGTTTGCGGATATTCTTTCGCGCGAAGTATGTACTGCTGATTGCCATCCCTCTAGCAGCAGCGAAGGTTACTAGCTGCAGGCCATTATCATTGGTAACGGAATGAAGGCTTTCCGTTCCAATGACGGGTCGGAAGAAATCTTCTTTCCCAATCTGCGCATTTGCGTCGCCGATCACGCTAAGATCAGATTACCCATAAATAGGTAGTTGATTTACCCATTTATAGGTTTTAGATATAAAACGTATAATATGGGTAAAATATACCAATAAAAATTGGTGAATTTCACCCATATTCTTGGTTTAGTGGATTTACCCAAATATGGGTAATTGTGATTACCCATATTTGGATGAAAAAATAGAATTGTTGATAATTGTAGTGCGACGATCAAAACAGAATTCCTTTTTTCAGCAGTATTGAATAATTGTTAGTAGATCATGGAGACAAATGATAATTTCTATCGGAGGTGAGTAGGTTTAATCATATATTTATTTTTTTAACGCAGTTTTAAGCAGAAACTTGACAAAAACCAAATTTGTAATAAGGTGTTATATATTTACAGTTCCCTCATCGATGTTCAGTTGCTGCCCAATGTTTTTCCTCACAACGCCAAAACAACTGAAAATTGCTAATCAACAACTGCAACACTGAATCGTTTAAAAGCTGGGAGACAGAAGATCCACAGAAGAATGACATTTCGCCTATTGATGGCAGGTTTAATTTATTTGTCACCATCAACTTTCCTTTAAACTAACAGTGATATTACTTTATTTTATTATATATTCTTGATTTTCAATAAAGTGTGGATATGTATTTATGATAATGACAAAATTCAATGTTTTACGTATAATATGAAAATCAATAAAAAGCGAGTGAAAAAGCTCATTAAATTACTCATTTTTGCGTATTTATCGAATATTTGCTTCCGTGCTTGAATACTGAAATATGGGTATTGTTAGTTTACCTATTTATGGGTAAACCCACTTTACCCATAAAATGAGTGTGTGCACTTTTTAGCGATTATGGGTAAACTTTACCCATATTTGGGTAGACTGATCTTAGCGTGATGACTATCTTGACGTCTTGTTTTGGGCACTCTCCGTAGGCCTTATCCAGGCTCTCATAAAACTCATCCTTCATGTCATCGGGCTTATCGTTCGTTGGCGCATATATGCTGATCAGGCTGTAGTTGAAGAACTTTCCCTTCATTCTCAACACACAGATTCGGTCGCTTACCGGTTTCCACCGAATAATTCGCTTCATCTGCTTCCCAATCACTATGAAGCCAACCCCACGTTCTGCTCTGTCGTCACCGCTGTAGTAGATGTGGTACTTGAATGAAGTGTTGGCGATGGGGTCCACCGCTCGGAATTCGCGTTCTCCGGTTCTCGGCCAGCGTATTTCCTGGATAGCTGCAACGTTCACGCCGACATTCCGCAGTTCACGAGCCAGGAGCCCAACACGCGCGGGTTCATTCAAAGTTCTCACGTTCCAAGATCCAACTTTCCAATCGTTGTCCTTTATTCGTTGCCGGGTCTGTTGCCGTAAAATCAATCCGTTTGCTCTACTTTTGCCTTTCTTGGTTGGTGAAGAGTCTTCGATAGGCCACCTAACCAGGGTTGCGCTACCTACATCGTGCTAGAGGGGCTGCCTCCTCGATGCTGACACGATACAGCATCGTCCGCTTGTTCTTTACATGATGACCACGGTCATAGCCATCACAACCATCCACCTTTATCAGAGCTTTGGACCTGTAGTGTTAAGTACAAATTCATAAATATAACTAGATAGCTTTTTGCTAAGACAATATCATATCACTTTTCCGAAGACACTGGGGTGTTTCGACTACGCAAGTCAAACCATAGAAGTTGCTAAAAAATCGCTAGAACTCCATCAATGATTTTGCTAGGGATTTGACAAAATTTTTCTCAAGGTTAACATTTGCAGTCTGCCGAAAAACACAAAAGAAATCCTCTTTTCCAGACCCTTGTTTAAAATTACATCAAGTGTTTCGCCAGGAATCCTCCAGTGTATTTATAATATCCCACGCAATCCTTCAATTCCCAGCAATTGAGTGATGATTTTTTTTTGTGGTGCTTCCCTCAAAGGGCAAATTGTCCACTGGAAGCATTAACGTGTCGGTGTCTTTAAAACTGCTGTTCAGTGTCTGATCAAGATCTTGTTAGGTAATAACTAAGAATGTCAAAAACAGAATCTAATAAAAACATATCAGAAATCCACCTTAAACCTTTTGGGAGATACCGGGTTTTACAGAGAGTCTGTTAAAGATCTTTTTAACAATTTCATAAAGAAATTTTCGTTATGTTTCCATAAAGATCACTTAAGAATTCGTTAAGGATTCTTCTTCTTCTATCTGGTGTTACGTCCCAACTGGGACAAAGCCTGCTTCTCAGATTAGTGTTCTTTATGAGCACTTCCACAGTTATTAACTGAGAGCTTTCTTTGCCGATTGACCATTTTTGCATGTGTATATCGTGTGGCAGGTACGAAGATACTCTATGCCCTGGGAATCGAGACAATTTCCTTTACGAAAAGATCCTCGACCAGCGGGATTCGAACCCACGACCCTCAGCATGGTCATGCTGAATAGCTGCGCGTTTACCGCTACGGCTATGTGGGCTTTAAGGATCTCGTCAGGAATTCCTACAAAAAAGCAATCAAATTTTTTGGAAAAATATCTTCCAAGATTTTCCCTGGAAACCGACAGTTTTTTTCTACACGATTCTCTGAAACATCCGTTTAGGATAGATTAAGGAAATAGAAAGCATAGCTTTTACTAATTCGAAACATTTATAATAGGCCTTGGTGCTCGCCAAACAAGAAGAAGCAGGACAAAACTTAAAACATGATAAATAAATCAGGACGCCTCAAGAGTCTTAAAATCAGGACATGTCCTGCTACGTCAGGACGGATGGTAACCCTACAAAGGACAAAATATATTTTCAATGTCTAATTTTGAGTTATATCGTGATATTTAGTTTTGGATTTAGTTTTACAAAAAAAGGATGAATTGCAAATCAAATATATAATCGTGAAGCTTATATGTTTACAGGTGAATTTTCCACTCCAAGAGTAAATTAAATTTTAGTTTTCGCATCACAATCAATAAAATAAAACGCCAAATTTTCGTCAGTCTTACATCTACATTTTATTTTATTTTTTCTCGAGAAACATGAACGAGCAGGGCACCGGCATACCCTCTCTTGTCATTCTAGAATCTAGAAGATCGTAAAAAATGGACGTAGAAAAAGTTGCGCATATTTTATTGATTTTGTTAACAATTTAAACAAGCTGCAGAAATAAGAACACCAATGTAACAAATGTAGAAAAGTAGTTCGAATATATTACAATGAATCCCACATAAATCCACTACATACGGGATTTTGCCCTTCTTTAATTTCAAAGAAATTAAAATCGTTTCAACAATTCTCTCTGTGTGATTAAAAGATTACACAAACACATGTATCACATTTGAATGTTATTCTAGTGATCATAATAGCCTTTTGAACTATCATCATCTATCATAAAATGATGTTCTCATGATCCCTCTTAAAAGACGGGAAATGGTGTCCTATTGGCCAACGAGAGAGATGGCCGTTTGGTAGCTTACGAAAACATTCGCCTTTCTTAGCAGTTTTGTGGCAGTATACCGTAAAGTGCCCTAATTCAGCGCATTTCATACAAAACGATTTATATATGGAAATACACATCCATATTGCAACAACTTTCAATGCCGTTTGAAGCTACTACTATTTAGAATAGGTTTGAATCATCAATAAAAGCAAACAAGGCGGCATCCATTTATTACGTAACGCTAAAATTGAAAAATTTCAACCCCCTCCCCCCCTCCGTAACGCTTTTTGTATGAAAAATTAAAATGTTTTGTATGAGCCGTAACGCTTGAGCCTACTCTCCCCCTCCCCCTAGAGCGTTACGTAATTTGTGGACGACGCCCAAGGCAGTTTTAAGCAGCGTAAAAAAATAATCAGTGGAGACCCGTCGAAGTCGACGCCATTTTTCTAATTTCCTTAGCTTCTGTGCTGAGACTGTAGGACAAAAACAAATGCGATTTCTTTTTTGAACATGTTTCATTTTTTATGCAATTTTCCATGCTACAGGTATGTTTCATGATGCTTCTTTGAAATCTTATCAAATTTTAGCATAATTATTGAGTTTCATCCCAAAAAGTATTGCGCGGAACTAGGTCACGTCTTTTTTCATAATGCCCTAATTCCACGCACTGCACCTAACTACTTCTATGAAAGGTGTTTTCATGTATGAATACGTTTCACGGGCAAGCAAAATCTCGGAAAAGCTCACTTGCAGGGAAACTAAAAGCAGCCGTCCAGAAACCACGTGGTCATTCATGGTGAGAGGAAAAGTTTATCCAAAGACCAAGGCCCATAAAAATTATAAAATTGTGGAGAGAATCTATACATCTGTGCACACAAAATTTACTTAAGGGGGCAGGATCCGTCATTGATTTCGGAATTTTCAAAAGCAGTTTTTTCGTTCAAAATCAAGAAAATTTACACGAAAATGTGTTCACTGTATTCTGTTCCCCTCCCGAAACACTGTGAACACATTTTCATCGAATAATTTTTAGTTTTGAACAGGAAAACTGCTTTTCAAGTTTCGATGATGACGATGATTACGATGACGGAGCGTTGATCGTTAACATTGTGAACCACAAATAACAAAAAGTATGATATACGGGGAAGAGGGACTGCAAATGGCCATATTTTGTGAGACGTAATTTATGGATGATTTTTAGGAGGTTTCTAGTTTGCTTAACAGATTGAAGTGTTAGGTACCCGCGGCATTAGCGGATACTATTGATTGAATTGTTTAAGACATATCGATTCCAAGCAATAATGCTAACTGGTTCTTGTATTGTATGAACAATGCAGAATATAAATACCTATAGGGGTAGTCGCGGCGGTTTCGCCAATGGGTTGGAATGAGTACCCCTTGAAAACTGCATAAGTTCTTGAAATTTCATCTGAAGTAACATGCAACTCCAAAGCTGGCAAGGAAATTAAGCAATATGTATGTTATAAGTCAGTGTTCTGAACTCATAGAAAAATGAATAAATTATATTCGAAATATAATGTTGATGATTGACTGTTACAATGCTCTTTAATATTTAATCTTTTTGCACAGAGTGTTTTTAAACACTATTTACTTTCCAGTTTAGTGAACAAAATAATTAATAATAATTTCACAATAGCACAATCGCAGGGTGCTCATATCACCCCATCGATAAAAAATCAACACAAAAAAAGAACAAATTTTGTAAAATCATTCATTTATTCGTGAACTTTATAGGACAACGATAATCGTGCAGATCTAAAAATTGTTCGAAATCATACAAAGAACTGATAATTCCATAAACAGGTTGTCCATCCATCCGGGAAATCCGGGAAAAGCGGGAAAAACCCGGGAATTCCAATTGACCGGGAAAAATCCGGGAAATTGTAGAACACACCGGGAAAAATATGTATTCCCAATATAAGAATATCAATTGATTTGCCACAATATACACGACTACTTGAAACTCAAACTACGCATTACATATAACTATTTTTTGGAGAGATGTTAGAGAGATGGTTAGCGATTTCTTTTTTTTTAATCAACAATTTGTCGGTTTCTCAGAGAGATTTTTGCAATTTATGTAATGTAATTAAATCCTAAAATTGTTTTTTCTTGACTTGAGCATTCGTTTGTATAAACATCAAGATATCGTACACAATAGCTAACAATAAATACAAAATACAAATTTATACTGGTTTCTTGTTCCATGAATTAAACATTTCTGATAGCTAAATATAGAGTAGATTGAAAGGAGATCATATGAAACGTCATTGAGATCCTTGAAAAATTCTAGGAGAGCTTTTTTATTCCCTACAATGTTCTTGGTGAAATCCTTGATAGAGTTTCATTGAGATTTATGGCGAATTCTTAGTGAGATCAGTGCGGTAGTTCTTAGTGAGATCATGTAGATTTTAGAACAGATCCTTGGCTGATTTTCATTTAAATTCTTAGCAGATTCACAGTGGTCACCGGGAAGCTAATGTAAAACAATTGTTGGTACATTTTCTTGGGGGAACTTGATGTTTCCCTACTGAAAGCCTATGTTAAAATAAGTTAAGATTTTTCAAGAGTTCCTGTTTGGCGGATTCTTGGATATACTCATTCTTAGTTAGAATTTGGGTGGATTACTAGCCTGACTAATACTTGATCTATGACAAGGCCTTATAAGATCCTGAAGAGTCTTTGAACAGATAACTACATATTTGCAGCGAATTCTGACAGCCATTTTCTCTTAGGAGATCTCTAATAAATTCATGGTGAGATACTTTAGGTACCCTTGGGCAATGAGTTCTAAGGCGTTTAAACTTTAGATTTTATCCTAACAGAAAATAAATACCTAGTGGAAGATTATTATACCATGCTATTTTTTTTTCTTTTCACCAGATCAACAAATTTTAAGTAATTGTTTTTAGCAAACATTTGAATTGATCTATCTAAAATATCGAAGACCTGCCTGTGAATTCCGGCGAACAACAACTTTCAAGAGAAGAAATTTTCTTTCATTACTCACCATCAGGAAAATTTTCTTTTCTTCGAATAAAATACGTGCCGGAATTCGCCTACTGGTCTGAAAGTCATTTTTAATTCTGACAATTTTTGAAGTTTGCTTTAAAGATCTTTAGTGTTGATCTTTTAGACTTTCCAATAAATCTTCCATATCTGTTTGTTCAAAACTCTTTCGAAATTCAAATCGATATTGTTTGGAACCCAAAGTATTTTAAAAATATCATTTAAAAAAATCATAAATGACTTAAAGTGACTTGTATTTTTGACAGATATGTTCTCTTCTTCATGAGTGGTTTTCTAACTACTATTGGGCTTAAAATTAGTATCAAAACTTTTATAATTTGAGCGCATCTTACTGCAGACTTCCAGAAGATTTGGCTGACGAATCCCCTAATGACGAAGGAAACAAATGGCCAAAAATTTGTAAATTTGCTTAGATCAAGTCCGGAATTCGAACATATGGTATGAAAAATAAACAATAAAGCTGCGAATGCTTTGCTTAATTCTGTAACATTCTAGAGCAAGGAGTTGCGGAATTTATCCCATTATTCTATCTGTTAGATTAGATTCTAATATCTGTTAAATTCTCTACTTCATTTTTTCCAATATATACGTAACTAAAATGGTATTGCTTATAAATTGTCAATTTTATACATAAAAAATGAAATGATATTCTAATGTGAAAAACAACAAAATTAAACACTTTTAAATTTATCGTTTACGGCTAATCAGCTGAGTGGTCAGTCGTGTTACCCCTACATCATAAGGTAATGCGCTCTCGGCTAGGCATTGCATTTATAATAGAAAGCGTATTGTTTGGATGGACGTCTTTCTTCCGATAGATGTGCGTTTTGCGAAAAAGGGCCACGTGATTATTGAGTTGACATCGAATTCAGATTGACTTCTGCGCCCATGAGTCCTTTCCTGGTGTAGGGGTAACGCGCCATATCAAGTGAACAGAGAGTCGTGAGTTCGATTCTCATACAGAAGACGTGTAACTTTTTTTTTGCAAATTTCTCATCAATTGCGAATTATATGCAATGTTTAGTTTTACGGTAGCTGTTCAACAATTTTTAAGTTAAATAAAATACGTAAGTGCTGGTATATACTTTACTAACAAAGTTCTGGAAAATGTCATGCCGAAGGATCATGATGTAATCCGGTTTGAAAGTTTTAGGCACCCGGGAAAAATCCGGGAATTGGAAAAATGATTTTGAATGGACACCCTGCATAAAATTTTCTGCACTTCTATCGACTTTTTCTTAAGGTCTCCACACTGCCCCACATTCCCCTATACGAAATTCACAAGTATCAATGCCACGTTAATAAAAAGACCATAACAAATGTTTATCTTTGTTTCATGTGATAGTCATAAAAATATAAGAAATAAAACTAAACGGCTCATACAAAATATTACTTTTTTTATACAAAACGTATTATGGAGGGTGGAGGGAGTTGTAAACTTTTTATTTCAGCGTTACGTAATGAATGAATGCTGTCTTACATTGAAATTAATCTAAATTTGACTGCTTCGCGAGTGCGCGGAATTAGACGTTCTTCTGCGCGGAATATGGAAAAGCGTTTCAAAAGTGCGCGGAATTAGGCAATTTCTACAATCTCAATTTTAAATTATGAATACAGTCTAGTTTATATTATCCCATAATCTAAAACAGATTTGCTAGCGATCCACTCATAAAGCTTTTTTCATTGATGCAATACTATTTTTTAACTGAACATTTGAATCGTTTTATTCCTTAACTGCACTGAATTACGGCACTTTAAGGTACAAGCAATTGAAATGTTCGGAAATCAAAACATGTTGTGCGTTTGGAATGCTGATTAACAGCCTTTGAATGGCGCTCCACTTGCTATTTTAAGGCAGCTAAGCAATCAGTCTGCTGTATTAGGGCAGTTAGCATATGGAATGCGAAGACTAATTTACGGCTTACTCAAATGCTTATTAATTACCTGCAGTGGCGCGGGAAGTGGGTAGGACAGGTAGGACATGTACTACGCACGAAAACATTTGCGTAGGACAGTCAATGGATTGTCCTATCCACGATTCAACAAAACAAAACGCTAGATCAGAAGAAACATGATCAACGTCGAAAAGTTTATCATTGTATTCTCATGTCCTGTAAAATATGATGTGGTTTGTACATGACTCCCTAAAGATCTGGCTCTTGAGAAGAACGATTGAAAATATCTGTAATGAAAAACTTTTGAAACTAACTGTAATAATTGCTAAAATAAACTTCTTTAACCATTAGAAAAACAAATGGAGCAATCCTCTATGGCATTTCTCGATTAATCAATAAATGGTTTCTTAAATACATCTACGGCCAACAACATTGTCGTGAACAAGGGTTAATCTAATACCAGTCGCATCGTGTTATAAGCAGCGCAAGTGTTCAGCTTGCGATTTCTGATAGTGCGAACTTTCTTGATATAATCTATCAAAGCATTGCTGAATCTTTTGATGATTTTCAGAGCAATTCCTATCCCATAGCACACTGCCTATAAGTTTTTGGTTGATTCAGAATTGCCGTAGAATTTTTTGGAAGTAGTTTCTAGTTCATTCCTTAAACATTATTTGATTAAATTCCTACTGATAGTTTGTGGCATCATTGATAGAAATATTTACAGCAGATTATGATGATTTTTCGAAAGATTTTTTTGTTCAAGAAATTCCAGCGAAATATTTGTTGAAACTTCTGCGCGATGAAGCATTTTTCAAGCATCTGCGGTTTCTCTTGAAAACTTTTGCGAATAGTCGAGTCTCTTCGGTACAAAGAAAAAAAAAACTACTCAAACTCACATAAATTTTGCTGTTCATCCATTTGTTGTCTAGAAATAAATGAGAAAATTAGCACAACCTCACTGGAAGTAAAGGCAAGAAGTATCTACTTTTAACGGAAGGTCCTCAGAGTATATTTTTTTAACCAAAATGGTCTCTAGAGTCTCTGTGTTTACTTATTCTGCTTGCATTGAATTCTGATTGTACAGGCTCCAAAAAAACTTTCAGAGACTATAATGGGTTCAACAGGCACTTCAAGATTTTCATCTCAGATATCCCGAGGAAATACTCCAGGAATTATCAAAGTGACTTTATTTAAAATTCTGTCAGGGTCTTCCAAAAGGTTCTCTTCAGAAGTTTTTTCTTGAGATTACTCTACCATTTCGCACAGAAATTCTTGCAGCGATTTTGCAAACGATACTTAGAATAATTTCTCCAGAATTTTCTCCAAGAAATCCTTGGGCATTCCAAAGCAACTACCTCCAGTGATTTATTCTGGTATTACTTTTTTTTCCAAAACTATCCTGGAATTTTTTCCAGAAATTTTTCACTAATCCTTCAATCAAATTATCCACTTGTTAGTCTTTAAGAAATCCTGCAAGAATTCATCCATGTTTCCTACCTGAAATCCAATATTCCTTGAGGGGTTCTTCGAACAAATCTATTTTTTTCCAACATTTCTTCCAAGTATTACTCCAACAGTTTTACCAAACAATTAAGAAAAAAATCTCAAGAAAATCCCATGCAATCTGCAGAAGTTAATTTAAGTCTCCACATCAGCTTATTTTACAGAAATTTTTACAATAATTCCTCCGAATATTCCACGAATTTCTATAGAGTTTCTGTTCATTATTTTTAAAGAATTTTTTTTAGAAAATCCTGCAGTATACTATCCCGAGATTCGATTGATTTTTTTTATTATCTTAGCAAATTATCTGGGAAATCTTCTGAAATTTTTTTAAGAGTCCAGGTGTTATTTCAGAGATCCTTGTACATTAAGGGTTTTTGGAAATACCTCACTGATTTATTTTTCAGAAAAAAATCATTGGCATTTCCCTGGAGATATTCCTGAAAAAAACTTTCGTTTTGACGGGGAATCTTGAAGGATGTTCCATAGAAATCAATGGATGAATCACGAGATATAATCTTTGAGTAGTTATGACTTTCTTGGAAAATTTCTCGAAGAATTATTGGAGGAATTCAGATGATTTCTACAATATGTTAAAAGAGTTAAGAAAAATTACATTTCTGTGTCAAAATACAGATTTAGGGAAATATTTGATGCTATGAAGATTCGAACTCTTATCTCCTGGCTCCTATTCGATTTCTTTTTGTTTTCTTTGGTCTCTTTTTGATTCCTTTTATATCTCTTTTTGGCAAGAGGTGTATTTTTAAGGCACTCAGTCGCTACCAGCCCGACGAAAAGTTTTCTTAGGTAAAGGCTGGCATGAAATTGAGAGGTTGTCTGCGACAAAAACCTAGTTTTGTGATAATCTACTTTGAAGTTTTTTCAACAATTTTTCATTCTATAAAAAATGTATGGTAGTCAAAAAAGAAACAAGTCTTCCAAAATTAAGGCTCCCCCAAATCAACGCCATTTTTATCAGCGACAGCGATGCAAAATTCCGTCGTTGTGTCGCTGCAAGCACTCTTACATGATACTATCTAGATCAACGCGACGAAAATCGCGTCTCCGTGGCTTGGGCACGCTCATAAAACTGTGCATGCACTGAACCATCAGTGAAATTGCGGCGATTTTTTGTCGCTGTCGCCGCAAAAAAAATCGCCTTGATTTGGGGGAGCCTTTATGCTTGTTTTAGTTGAGCGGAAAAGTTACCTGAAAATATCCTTAGAACGCTTGGAAACAGAAGAATTTCCTCAACTCAAAACTTAACTCAAAACGACTGAAATTTCACTTACACCGCTCAAATATAGTAACATCCAATTTTCAGGCCATAGTTAAAGCTTTCTTAGCATCACTGTACACAAAACGTTTGTTAAAAATTAAATCTAATTTCAACGCATGATTAATTAGAATTTTTAAGTCTCTAGACGACTCGCGTCTAGACAGTGTAGCCGATAGAATTCCAAAATTCCGAACTTGCTAATTGCTCTGCCTTTCACATTTTATTACCTCTTCTAAAGGGACGGTACACCGTCTCGACAAAACATAAACATCCGATTCTCGCAGTAGACAATAATAAGGAAAGCCCAGCATCAATCAGGGAACGCACGCGCGTTTACAGGCAGGCACATAGAAGCAAAAGAATAATGTAAATCAGGTAAATGAGATCTTCAATTGGTCGCGTTCGGAAACGTAAGGCGACACGTAACGACAAACTGCGTTTAGGAAAATGCCAGCTTGAAGGTAGCGAAAGTAGTAGGTAAGCATAGGTTAAGAAATTCAATGTATATATAAGACAAAATGTTAGAAATACAATCAGTGTTGTTAGCAAGCTCATCTTGTGAAGATATTTATCCGAAAGTTACTCTGAAGTAGATTCTCTAAGATCCTTCACCAGGCATAGGTTCAAAGTGACGAATACTAGCCCGAAGTTATCAAGGATTATCTGCGGATAAGTAACAAAAGTCCGAACAGAAACAACAATTGGTGACCTCCAGAGAGGATCAGTGCTGAAAGAACTCACGTGCAGAACGGATTTCGGAAAAAAATGTCTAAAGCCAAGTATGTCATCAACACCATGGGTAATTGCCGCCTTTGCAAGGAACCTGATGCTAAGGATGATATGATAGCATGCGACGAGTGCATGTCATGGTTCCATTTTTGCTGTGTCGGGATCACGGAGAAACCCGGCAAGGATGACAAATGGTCTTGTGTCAAATGCAGTGAACATGATGCATTAGCACAAAAGGTAGAGGAACTAAGTCAGGCTCTTTCCAAATCAGCCATTGGAAATCCTGTATTTGAAACAAAACCATCAACATCTATGGGAAATACATCGAAAACGTTTACAACGACGTCGATTCCAGTTACTACAGCTATTCATGATAGCATGATGATACATCTGAAGCGTCAAGCATTGCTACAATTACCAACGTTTTCTGGTGCTGCCAAAGATTGGCCGAAATTTAAACAAATTTATGACCAAACAACAAGAGAAGGTATGTTTAGCAATCTGGAAAACTTAACCAGATTACATTCAGTGCTTCAAGGAGCTGCAGCAAGGAGTGTGCAGCAGCTAATGATGGATCCAGCGAATATTCCAAGAATTATCGCAAGATTGGAAGAAAACTTTGGAAAACCAGAAATAATCTACAGAGAGTTGGTTTTCTATATAATGAAGATAAAGAAAGATGCCAACAACTCAGTGATAGAGATATCAGAAACACTAGAAAATCTAGTGAACAACATGAGGGCTTTAAATAAGCCAAATTATCTGCAAGATCATCGTTTAATCGATGACATCGTTGAAAAATTACCACATGGCCTGCAATTGCAATGGGCAGATGTGCTCATAGGAAATGCGAATGCAGCGCAACCTTCATTGGTTGATCTGAGTGACTGGCTGATTATCAAAAGTAAATGCTATCGTGTATTAAAGTCAGTCACGCATAATTACGATCGAAAATTACCAATCAACTTCCATGAAACATCTCATGGAAAATGTATTCTATGTAAGAATCCACATAAGCTATATCAGTGCAACAACTACAAACAATTGAAAGTTGAGGACAAAATTCAGCTTGTTCGATCGAATGATTTATGTTTCAACTGTTTACTTTCGGGTCATCGTTCAATGCAATGCAGAAATACTCGAAGGTGCAACGTGAATGGTTGCACTAGGAAGCATCATGCATCCTTGCATGAATCAAAGCCAATGAAACAATCAAATACGCTAGGTAACAGTGAAAAAAGAACAAAACAGCAACCCATTACACAAGCACCAAAGAAAATTGAGCAAAAATCAACGGACATTGTTGAAAATATAAATCATCACCAGCAATTCAAACGTAAAATCCTGTACCAAATTATTCCGGTAGAGCTAAGCAGTGGTTCTAGGAGCATGAAGACCTTTGCCTTCCTAGATCAAGGTTCATCCTCTACTCTAATTGATCAAGAAGTAGCAAACTATCTGGAATTGCAGGGTAGAACAGAAATAATTACCCTAAATTGGACTCAAAATATAAGCAAAGATGTTGAAAGCAAATATGTGACATTGAAAATCAAAGGAATCACAAATCATCAGTTTACATTAAAAGGAGTTCAAACGATCGAGAACCTGCAATTACCAACACAATCTGTGAACCCACTCATTATTAAGGAACAATGTTTACAATTTAAAGACATCAATATTGAAGGACACGAGAATGCCAAACCAACTATTTTAATTGGCGCAGATAATGCTCATCTTTTGTTACCTCTTGAATGGAAAGGTTATGGACCATATGCCATAAAAACAAAATTAGGGTGGACTTTGCTCGGAAAAGTGACGGCATCAGCAAATGAAAAAATCTATTCAATGGTTATCGATTCGTATAAAATTGAGAAAATGCTAAATGACTATTTTTCCATTGAGGACCATGGAGTGCAATCGGAGGCCCTAAATAATCTTCCCAAATCAAGGGCTGAGAAACGTGCAGCTGATATAATTGAAAACACATTAAAGTACAAAGATGGCCGATACGAAATTGGATTACTTTGGAAGCAAGACACAATCTGCTTTCCGGATAGTTTTCATTACGCATTGAAAAGACTATATACGATGGAAAAAGGACTGCTCACTAATCCAGAACTTAAAACTTGGGCAATCAATACTTTCAAGGATTACGAGAGAAAAGGATATATTCGCAAATTAACTCAAGCTGAGCTAGCAGAACCAAATAGACCAACATTTTACCTGCACATTTCATCGTAATCAACAGAAATAAGCCAAAGCCAAAGCCTCGATTAGTATTTGACGCAGCAGCAGTTGTAAAAGGAACTTCTTTTAATTCCACTTTGTTGAGTGGACCAGATGCGACAACTCCATTGTTTGGAGTGTTATTGCGCTTCCGCGAAGGACAATACGCTGTAAGTGGTGACATCGCAGAAATGTTCCACCAGATCAAAATTATAGAAAAAGATCAACACGCCCAACGATTCTTGTGGCGCGATTGTAATCCAGAAAAGGAACCCGAAGTATTTGTCATGCAAGTTATGACATTTGGATCCACATGTTCACCTTCATGTGCCCAAGCCGTAAAGAACTTTAACGCAAGCAAGTTCACGGAAAAGTATCCAAAGGCAGCTATAGCAGTCGTTAAACAACATTATGTTGACGATTACTTGGATAGCTTTGATACGGAAGAAGAAGCTTCTCAAATAACAAATCAAGTGATCGACATTCACGATACGGCCGGATTCTTCATTCGAAACTTCATTTCGAACAGCAGATCAATTACGGAAACCTTACCGAAGGATCGTCAAGAGCAGAAGTCTATGAAATTATTCAGCCAGAAGGAATCTGAGTTTGAAAAGGTTTTGGGAGTCTATTGGAATACGAATAATGACGCAATTGGCTATACAATAAACATGAACAAACTATCCATCGAAGTACTTCGGCAGGAAAATCTACCGAGGAAAAGAGAAGTGCTAGCCTTCGTAGCATCTATTTATGATCCGTTAGGATTAATTGCCAACATCACAATTCATGGAAAAATATTAGTTCAAATGATGCACAAGGAAACTATAGATTGGGATCAACGAATGTCTGAGCATATGGAACAATATTGGACACATTGGTTAGATTTGATTAAACAAGCTGAAAACTTGTCCATACCAAGACACGTTTCAACACCAGGTGCAAGTGATATTGAGCTTCATACATTTGTTGATGCATCAGAACGTGCTTATGCCGCCTGTATATATGTAAGGAGCAAGAATAAAGATCAAGCAATATCAAAATTACTTTGCGCTAAATCAAAAGTTGCGCCTACGAGAACAAAATCAATTCCAAGATTGGAGTTGGAAGGAGCACTTCTTGGAGCAAGACTATTAAAGCAAGTCAGGGAAGACCTAAGATTGGTACCATCAAAGGTAGTATTATGGACTGATTCTCAAAATGTCCTTTCTTGCATCGCCAGTGATCAGTGGAAGTACAAACAAATAGTTGCAGTAAGAGTTGGAGAAATACTCACCACAACATCAGTAGACCAATGGAGATGGGTGCCATCAAAATCAAATCCTGCTGACGAGGCAACAAAAGAAGTAACAAGAAAAACAATATGGTTCGATGGGCCAGATTTTCTTAGATTACCTGAAGAGCATTGGCCAGCAACCAAGAAGATTACTGAGACAACAGAGGAACTAAAACATGTCGGAGTGCATGCGGAGACCATTCAGCAGCCATTTGAAGAGAGATATTCCAGTTGGAAAAGATTAATTCATCATATGTGCATTCTAAAGAAATTTGTGGAATGGCTACGGAATGACAACATCAAACGTGAAATCACCATGGAAGATCGTACCTACGTAGAAAGAATCATATTTAAAAGGGTACAGTCTGACGCCTTTGCAGAAGAATTTAAGGATATACATAACAACAAGCCATTATCAAAGAAAAGTAAGCTTTGTCTGGTAAACCCAATCATTGATCAATATGGATTACTACGAGTTAATGGGCGATTAGCAAATTCAACAATTCCAGAGGTACCAAATTTTCAAATTATATTACCCAAAAAACATCATGTGACAAATTTAATACTGACAATGTATCATCAAAGATATTGGCATCAAGGCGATAACATAGTTATATACAACTTTTCACTGAATTATTATGTACCAGCTATAAGAAATGCGTTAAATTATGTCAAATCTAAATGTCCGAGATGTATTTTGTTGAAGGCAAAACCGGTATATCCTCAAATGGCCTGTGTTCCTGATTCAAGATTGGAAATTTATGCACCACCATTCACTAATACGGGTGTAGATTATTTTGGACCTCTCGAAGTAAAGGTGCATCGTTCAACTGAGAAACGATGGGGAGTTATATTTACATGTATGACAACTCGAGCAGTACATCTGGAATTAGCAGAAAAACTAGACACAGATTCATTTTTTATGTGTTTCCGGAATTTCCAAAACCGACGCGGGAAAATTGCTCACATGTTTAGCGACAACGGAACGAATTTTGTTGGAGCAGAAAACAAGTTGAAGGAATTAATTCTGGAAATAAATGATCGAATGGGAAAAGGAGTTGCAGCATCCTTGGAAATTAATTGGACGTTTAACCCGCCTGGTGCACCACATTTTGGAGGAGTATGGGAGCGGTTAATTCAGATTATAAAGAATTGCCTATATGAAATGTTGAAAGCTTATCAGAATAGCCATCCATCACCGGACGTATTGAGATCTGCACTCATACAAGCTGAGTTCTTTTTGAACTCAAGGCCATTAACATATATTCCAGTGGAGAATATTGCAGAGGAAGTATTAACACCCTTTCACTTCTTAATCGGAAGGGCAGGAGAATATGTACCTCCATTTTCACCAAATCTACAACCATTCGGACCAGGACAGTTGCGAAAGGCTCAACATTATGCAAAGCATTTCTGGGATCAGTGGAAAAAGTTATACTTGCCGACTATTATCAAGAGGTGTAAATGGACTGATAAAATCATTCCGTTAAAAGTTGGAGACATAGTCGTATACATAGAAGATGATCAAAAAGTACCTCCAGGTACATGGAAAAAAGGATTAATTGTTAAAGTTTACCCAGATAAAGATGGACAAGTACGTAAAGCAGATGTCAAGATAGGCAATAAAATAATGCAAAGACGTCCTGCATTCAAATTAGCTCTTCTAAATGTTCAAGAAGAAAAAGAAAATAATTCGGAAATGCAAAACATCCCAGAAACGAGCCAAACAAAACCTCAAAATTCAATACTTTGTGTTACTCAGACTTACAAACGAAAATCGGTTGATATGAGTTTTCCAAACTGGGGCAAGAAGGAAAAAATCGATGAAGGAGAGATCAAAAAGAGACGTAATCAACTGCACCGGAAAAATTATCGACAGAAATCGTGACAACATGGACATACATATCGCTACCAAATCTTATGAAATCAGGAGTTTATGACGAAGAAAGTGTCAAGAAAATGAAAAACATGATTTATGAACAAGGTGACAGACGCATTGCATCGTCAGTTCTACACAGAATTTTAACAAATCAAAACCCAAACCATCAAGGATTTCGATTTGACGCCTTGGTAACAGAAAACGTGGTAGGAGTTATTAACAAATACTGGGAAAAGATTTTATCATGGTCTCACTGGTTTGGAAATTTATCATCAACGGGGTTAGGAGCGTATCTCACATTCCGTGCCTTGAAATTTTAATCGACACGGTAATCCATGGACAAATTCTGTATGACATATATGGATTCGGATGGCAGCTGATTGCATCACTGTGGGATTCATTCACCAACTTCCTATCGCATCGTCACGCAACTAGAAGACCATTCCCGCAGAATTCCCACGAAGAACCATCAGTATTACCTATAGCAAGTGCACCATTAAATGTAGGATCAGATGAAAATAATACAGAAGCCCAAATACCCTTTAAAGGAATATACCCTTTAATAAAAACTTCTAACAATTCATAATAATGTAAATTTACGAGGTACATTTACAGGGGCAAGAATGTTAAAAATTAAATCTAATTTCAACGCATGATTAATTAGAATTTTTAAGTCTCTAGACGACTCGCGTCTAGACAGTGTAGCCGATAGAATTCCAAAATTCCGAACTTGCTAATTGCTCTGCCTTTCACATTTTATTACCTCTTCTAAAGGGACGGTACACCGTCTCGACAAAACATAAACATCCGATTCTCGCAGTAGACAATAATAAGGAAAGCCCAGCATCAATCAGGGAACGCACGCGCGTTTACAGGCAGGCACATAGAAGCAAAAGAATAATGTAAATCAGGTAAATGAGATCTTCAATTGGTCGCGTTCGGAAACGTAAGGCGACACGTAACGACAAACTGCGTTTAGGAAAATGCCAGCTTGAAGGTAGCGAAAGTAGTAGGTAAGCATAGGTTCCGAACGTGGATGCACCTCTGATTACCTGGAATGTTGTATGCAACTCATGGCAAAACTCGATATTAATGAGTTATTCTGATTTTTGAATCTGATGCGTGGACTTGGCGGCAAAAAGCACCAACCAGGGTTTACGAAGTTTACAAACATTTGGTCCATTTCTCGAAGGAAAAGGATGTGATACGACCACTAAAACCACACAAAAAAAAAATATCACCCAGTTTTCATTATTTGTTAGTTTATTATTGAACCATCATGCACGTTAATGATCGTTTGAATTTCAAGATGTTTCTTCTATACTCTTCGCTTGTGCTCACATTTTCCCTACACGACCACGTGCTTTTCGCCGTTTCGCGATCTGTTTGCTGCAACACACATCTGATTTTCTGTAAGTTTCCACATTATTTACGCTTGATAAGTAATAATTTATTGTCATTTGATTCTATGCTTGTGTTTTTTCTTTGTTAATATATACGTTCAAGTTTTCGTTTTACTTCCCCATTGATTATGTGTGTGTGTTTCAACGTCGCCGATAAATTTGGTGTGACATGTTCATTATTTTTTTATTCAGATTATTATTTTTTCAATGTTTGGGAATTTTGCTTTGTTCAACAGAGATTACAGAATCAAACCGCATGTCGAGGGTGTAAGCGTGAGAGTGTTTCGTTTTTTCGTTTTTTAATGTAGTGGTATTTGTGTGGTACTTACATCCATGCATATTAATATGGCCTTTGATTTTGATTCGCTATTATCGTTTTCAAATTTCGAATTTGAATCTATAAGCTAGAAATAGGAGAAAAAACGGAAATCTGTTTGTTGGTAAAGACTGTGCTGTATCTATCTGTATGTTGTTTATGAGTTCTATTTTAATTGATTAGGTTAAATTCGAGCTTATGTTTTACTATTTTGTTTCCGCTTCGCTACTTTACACAGATTTACATCCCACTTAATCAGTATGATACGCTACTTTCTACTAAATGCAAATATCGCTTAAGTCTTGATTCAAATTGGAAGTTATACGTATTGTGTAGGAAAAAAATAAAACTAAAATTGACAAAAACAAACAACTCGCTATAACTTTGGTAATAAACGCATCCTAACATTAAAAACAAGGGTGTTCCAAACGGAAATAAGGTATTTAAAATTAATCTAAAATAAGGTGGAAGAGGGCCAAAGTGTCAGATTGTTACCTCCTCTGCTGGAACAGCGATTTAATTTGTTTGATTTTTTTTCTTATCATTGTACAGCGTATGAGCTTTTAACATTAATCCATCTAATAGTTATGTTTTAAGCTTAGTTAGGCTTAAGAATGTTAAGATTCCGTTGCTAAATCTACGAGCAGCTTTATACACTTAGTCCAACACATAAACTACGGGAGTTTTCCCGTTTGTGTGATATAGTTATCAGATAAAACCGTATACTTAATGAATGAATTGGTAAATTCTTTTCCTTCCAAATTTTGGGTTTCTCCGTATACAATTGCCTCTATTCCCGCATTGAAAGTAAGGCTCCAGTCCGTTGCATTGGAAACGAGCCCCGACAGAATGCAACGCCTGCTGCGCTTTGTGTCTAGACTGAGGTTTCCGTTGCCCTGGATACGGCGACTACGTTGTTTGGAGAGCCCGCAGAGGCCGCTCGGATGCTTGCCGGTGCTCCTCCGGTTGCTCCGGATCCGGTGTCCTGCTGGCTGTTCTTGCAGTAGAACTTTTTATGGGCTATGAAGGTGTTGACATAGTTGAAGGTTATGTCACACGCGTCGCAATAGTTCGGCCCGCTATGGTTGATCTCTCCGATATAGCCAGGCGGTGAGGGAGTCTTGGTTTGATGATTTGGGGATGTCTTCAGGCTGCCGGCGGCTCCAATCGGATGGAGGGATTTCAGTTTCAGACTATGCGGGGGCTGACTTGGAACAAGGGGAGGTGGAGGAGGGGAACCCATCAGCTGGTTCGCCGGCTGGTCCTGGATTTCGGTTTTGATGGTCACTTCGGGTTCTTCGAGCACTACATCGACGTCGACGTCCGTTTCTTCCGGGCGGTCGTCCTCGGGTTCGGTTTTGATGAGACTGTGGTTGGATAAGAATGAATTAGTTGATTCGTCGAATGTAGAGAAGGACATGGGTGTAGCTAGGATGGCCGTCAGAGGGTGAACGACATTGAAATTGTATTCACGAATTTTCTGAATAACAGGGCCATTACCAGTTTGGAAAACTCAAGATTGAGGAAAGTTCGAAAAATTCATTGGTAGAGATAATAATGACCAGCAATTGTACCCTAACCAAATATTTGGGCTTATTCTACTCGAGTAAAGTGACACGCCGTGTAAATCAAATGGAGAGTCACTTCACTCGGGTCGAGTATTGTCACCTCGCTATACAAGACCGACATTTCTCACCTCACGCCAGTCGTAGAATAAACCCAATTGAATCCAGAAGGGGACATGAAATGTCTGGAAGAATTTTGTACCAATATTGGTAGCAATACCCCGTGAGAGTTATGCAGCCCACAGACGCTCAGACGGTTTGACCAACATTGGCTCCGCCCCCAAGTTAGTCAAACCGATTTATGTTGTGGCAACCGTTTAACCGACTGTCAAAGTTCGTTGCAGCAACACCAAGTGTTTTGAATGATCTCGGCAAGTGAATATGTGATTGTTATTATTTTAGATTTCTATGGCCGTGGGGTGAATATTTCTACCGAAATAATCGTAGTGAGGAAGAGCAGAACTTTCAGAATTTAAGTACCAGAAGAAATAGATATTGATGAGGAATTCCAATTACAATTTGCACGAAGTATTCCGGCAAAACTATAAAATTATGAGGGATCTCTGTCGGGGATTATTCTGAACAGTCATCGATATGACTAAAATATCGATATAATGGTTATGGTAATTTCTTCAAAGATTCTATACAGAATCTTTAGTGGTTTCCTCTACTTTGCTTTGAAGTCTTTCCAGGAAACCATTGGTTGTACTAGGGATTCTACCAGAAATTCTTCCTGGGATTCTATCAGGAATTTTATCAACAATTCGATTTACCCTGGAAAAATTCTTCCTCCGGGGAAAATTCTTCAGGCATACTTTCAGGTGGCTTTCTTCCAGAGATTCCTTCAAAGGTTCCTCAACTAATTATTCAGGATTTCCTCCACTGATTCCTTCAAAGATCAAAAAATCCTCAAGTGATTTCTTCAGTATTTTTTTAGAGTTTACTCCAAGGCTGGCTCCCATAATTCTTCCATAGATTGATATCACAATTCTTCAAAGATTCCTTAAGGAATTCCTCTAAAAGTTATATGCAAGGATTCTATCATTATTCGGGAATCACATAACGAATTCTTTCAGATACTTCTCAATAAATATATCACCAAAAATTCCCACAAGGATTTCTCCAGAACTTTTTTCAAGGCTTCTTCTAGGACTCATACTTAAATTCCACTAGCAGTTGCTTCAGAAATTCCAAAAGGATTTTCTTTTGCGATTCTTTATTTTTTCTACAGGGATTTATGCAAAAACAGTTATTCATCCAATGCTTCCTTCAAGAATTCATCCAAAATATCCTCCAAAGATTTATTTAGGAATTCCTCCAGCGAAAATTCAAGAATTTCTATACAGATTCTATAAGGTTTTTTTTTTCCTGTGATTCCACCAGGAATTTTTCTAGAAATTCTTAAAGAGATTACTCAATGAACTTCTCCAGGGAATTCTGTGGTGAATCCTTCAAAGATTTCATAGTAAATTGTTCCATTAATTTTCCAGAAATTTCCCAAAAATTCTTCAAGAGTCCAACCTGAAGACGTTTAGAGAAATGCTTTATTTAATCCTCTGAGTAAATATTAGCGGAATTCCGCGAAGAATAATCTTTTGGAATTTTGAATTTTGTAGCTGCCTTACAAATGGAATACCTAGAGTAGAGGAAGGAAAAAGTTCTAGTTCAATCCTTCGTCGAATTCCTGGTCGATTATCTCACGGAAATATTGGTGGTTTTTCAGAAAACAAAACTCTTGTGAGCTTGTGGAATTTTTTGGTTAAAACCCTGGAGGAATTTCTGATAAACTTAAAAAAAATCTATGAAGGGAAATCCTAGTCAAACCGTTGAAGTATTCTCTGGTAGAACTTCTGACGAAGCTGTGATAGATTTTTCTGGTGGAAATTCTAGCGAAACTCTGGTTGATATTCCCAGTGTTAACCCTGGAAGAACTCCTGACAAAATTCCTTTGAAAAATGGTGAAATAATTAGAGAAAATACTGGTGAAGTCTATGAAGGAACTACTGATGGAATTTTTTATGGGATTATTAGTGATTTTCTTGGTGGAACTCTTGGAGGATTTTTTCCAGAATGTTTTGGAATTCACGGTACAATCACCGGAACATATTGGTGAAGTTTCTAAAAGTATTTTTAGTGAAATCCCCATGATAATTTCAGCTGAAATCCTTGCAGATTTTCTTGATGGAAGTAATGGAAAATTAACAGGGCAAATTCCAGATGCAATCTATGGATGAACCGCTGGTGGAATTCTTAGAGAAATCCCTGGAGGATTTTTAGTTGGAATCCTTAGAGATATTCCGGAAGATATTCGAGAGTGATTCCGGTGATAAAATACTTATAAGAAATTTCTGGTAAAATCTCAGGAGGAATTCCTGATAGCCCTTGACGGTCCTAGTCGATATTAATTCCTTGAAGAATTTCTGGAGGCATCCCTTGCTTAATTCCGGGAGGACTCATGTGAAGAATTCCTGGACGAATCCATTGAAGAATTCTCTCAAAAAAAAAAAAAAACCCTTGAAGGAAAGTTCTGGTACAATCCATTCATAAATTTCGGGATGAATCTGTAGCAAATAGTCTAATGAAACCCATAATAACCCTAGAGGAATTCCTGTATTAACCTTTGTAAGAATTCCTGACAGAATTTCTAATAGAACTGCTGATGAAATCCCAGCAGCTGTTCATGATGGAGTCCCAGAAGGATTTTGTAATGAAATCTTAAAAGTATTTCAAAAGGAATCCATGGAAGAACTTCTGATGAAATCACTGTGAAACTTCTAATGAAATCTATTGAAAAACTCCTGATGAAATCCAAAAAGAAACTTTTGATGGAATCCTCGGAAGAACTTCTGACGTAATCCCTGGTAATTTATTATGGAATCCCCAGAGAAACTCTTGATAGAATTCCTGTAGGAATACCAGGTAGAATCTCTGTAGGAACTCCAAAAGGAATTCCTACAGAAACTTATAATATTCTTGAAGGTACATCTGATGAAATCATTGGAGGAACTCCTGATAAAATCCTTAGGACTCCTAATGTAATCCCTGGAGAAACTACTGCAATAATCCATAGATGAACTTCTGATGTAATCCCTAGTGGAACTCCCGAAAAAATCTCCGATGGAACTCCGGGCGGGATCCTTATAGGAATTCCTGATGAAATCCCTGGAGGGATTGCTTATAATATGCCTGGTGGAACTTCTTTCAAAATCCCAAGAAGAAATCCTGATGGAATTTTTTCCTCCCTGATATGATCTCTAAAGAATTTCCAGGTGAAATCTCCGAAGGAACTTCTGACGGAATGCCTAAAGAAACTTCTGAAAAAAAAAACCCTGTAGGAATTCCAGGTGGAATCTCTGTAGGAGCTCTTGATGAAATTCGTACAGAAACTTTTGATAGAATTCCTGAAGGAATTCTAGGTGGAATATCTAAAAGAACTTCTTATGAAATCCTTGAAGGAACTCCTGATAAAATCCGTAAAAGAACGCCTGGTGTATTCCCCAAAAGAACTCATAATGTAATCCCTAGAAGAACTTACGATGTAATGGAGATGTTCCAGGCGAAATCCAGGTGGAATCTCGGAAGAAACTTCTGATGTAATCTCTAGAGGAACTCTTGAAGGAATCCCTGGAGGAATTCCTGATAAGCTTCCTGATGGATCTCCTGATTGAATCCCTAGAGGAACTTTTTATATCCCTAGAAAAAATCCTGATAAAATTTCTCGAGTAAATCATGTTATGTTCTCTGGAGGAACTCCTGATAGAATTTCTGTAAGAATTCCAGAGGTAGCTATTGATAAAATCCCTGGAGGAACTCCTGATGAAATCCCCAGAAGAACTCTGATGGAAACCCTAAAGGTTCTTGTTATAGAATCCCTATAAAACCTTCTGATGGAATCCTTGGAGGAATTCCTAGAGATATTATTGAAGGAACTGCAGATGGAATCATTGGAGGAACTTCTGATGAAATCTCTTTAAGAGCTCCTGATGGAACCCCTATGAATACTCCAGAGGAAATCTTTGGAGGAATTCCTGATAAGATTCCTGATGGAACTGCTGATAAAACCCATAGAGGAATTCTTTAAGATATGCCTTGAAGAAATCCTGATAGAATTCCTAGAGGGACTCCTGACATAATCTCTAGAGGAATTCATTATGGAATCTCTGGAGGAAGTCCAGGTGGAATCTCTGAAGTAACTTTTGATGGAATCCCTGGAAGAACTCTTGACGAAATCCTCAGGAGAACTCTATGAGGTACTCCTGAAAAATCCCTATAAGATCCTCGGATAAATCCCTGAAGACATTCTTGAAAGAACTCCTGATGGAATTAACTTCTGATGAATTCCCTAGAAGAGTTCCTGAAGGAAACCCTACAGGAATTCCTGGAGAAGTTCAGGGATGCCTGATGGAAATCCTGATAGAATCCCTAGAGGAACTTCTTATGATATCCCTAGAAAAAATCCTGATGATATTCCTCGAGGAACTCCTAATATAATCTCTAGAGGAAATCCTTATGAATCTCCTGAGAAATTCCTGGTGAAATCTTAGAAGGAACTTTGGGTGGAATCCCTGGAGGAACTCCTGATGAAATCCCCAAAAGGACTCTGATGGAAGCCCTTAAGATGCTCCTGATAGAATCCCTATAGGAATTCCTAATGCAATCCCTGGAGGAATTCCTGATGGGATCCTTGGAGGAATTCCTAGAGATATTATTGAAGGAAGAGAAGAGAGAATCCTGATAAAATTTCTGATGGAACTACTGATAAAACCCATAGAGGAATTTCTTATGATATGCCTTGAAGAAATCCTGGTAGAATTCCTAGAGGGACTCTTGACATAATCTTTAGAGGAACTCATAAAGGAACATCTGGAGGAAGTCCAGGTGGAATATCTGAAGGAACTTTTGATAGAACCCCTGGTGAATCCCAGGTGAATCTCAGTTACTTCAGAGAATCCCTGGAAAAACTTCTCATATAATTGCTAGAGGAACTCCCGGAGGTGTTCCAGCTGAAATCTCTGAAGGAACTCCTGATGGATTCCCTGAAAGAACTCTTGATCCCCAGAAGAGCTCATGATGTAATTTCTAGGGAAACTTCCAATGGAATCCCTAGAGGAACTTCCGATGGAATACCTAGAGAAATTCCCAATGGAAACCGTGATGTGATCCTTCGTGGAACTCATGATTGAATAGTTAGAAGTACCCTGATGGTATTCCTGGAGAAAATTTTGAGGGAGTTCCTGGTTAAATCTCTGATGGAATTCTTGGTGTAATCCTTACAATAACTAACTTCTGATGGAAACCTGCTGATGGAATCCTTGGAAGAACATTAAAAGGATTCCCATTACTTGGATGAATTCTTGGTAGAAATTCCTGATAGATTCCTTGTAGGAATTCTTGGTACAATCCCTGGAGGAATTCTGTATTAAACTTTTGATAGAATCGCCGGTAGAACTGCTGATGTATTTGCTAAAGAAATAGGTTAAATGTTGTGGGCAAACAGCAATGGAATATATAGAAACAAGTCAAGAGCCATTTTTCATGTCGTCGACGTTGTATAAATTCACGCATTTTGACTTGCCATCCATCTGCATCGGCAGTTCATGGGACGTTTAAGCTTCAATTTGACATGCTGACGAAGATGTTCGTGCAACATGTCTACAGACGGTACGATCAGTTCGTCAAACATTCGGCTTCGCCCACCGGTGGTTTGAGTAAAATCAAACTCGTTTGATTTTGACCGACCGATTTGCCAACCGTCAAATCGGTTTCACAAACTGTCAAATTGGTTCGTCAAGCAGCATCACACACGGTCAAACATAGCTCCAACATGAGCATCAACCTGGAGTCAATGTTGGTCAAACCGTCTGAGCGTCTGTAGGCTGCATTATAAAGATCAAAATGATGTCTTCAGCTGAACGAATTTTACAAAAATCTCACTGCCCCCTGCCCCTTGCTACGTTTATTTAGAAGGACCACAGTTAACATACCTGTTGACGTTGGGTCCCGGAGTGCTGCTGACTGGAGGACGTGGAGTCGAATTACCGCTGTCTCCGTTGAAGATTAAAGATTCACCTCCTTCGCCGATCAACGGCGAATTGCTAGACGGTCGCTCTCGACCATGGATCAGTTTGATATGTTTTGCCTAAAGGTTATTGAACAGTAAATCTCACATCCATCAATCCCTCATATTGAGTTACTTACCACGTTCAGTTTGTAGGTGGAATAGTAAGGACAGAGTTCACAATAGTGAAGCTGCCCAGACGGACTGTTACTATTGTTCTCCAAGTGCCGTGAGGGCGGCAGCTGCTGTTGACTAGCCGCTTGTGCCGCTGCAACGGCTTGATTCATCAGTTGGGCTGTTGTGGCAGCTGCAGCGGCAACGGCGGCTGCTGCCGCTGCTGCGGATGCTACAGCCGCTGCCGGCGGTATCTCAATACCGTCCTCCTCCAGGATACACGTAATGTAATTTTCCTCATTGAAATCGTTCGTCTTCTTATCAAAATGCATCCGAATGTGCGTTCGCATACCGCTGTAAACGAAGCGTAAGTTCAGTAAACCGCTGTGAACAAATCATAACCTTCAAAACTTACCGCAGCGTGTTGCCCTTGTAGCGGCAGATTGTGCAACGGAATGCCTTCACGCCGCCGTGAGTATCCATGTGGCGTCGCGCTTCAGTCGAGTTAGGGCTAATCGTCTCGCAGATGGGGCATTTGTAAGCTCCCTGACCGGCCACCGTGCAGGGCTGTCCAGGTTCATGCATACTCTTGCACTTGGAACAGCGTTCCTTTTGCGGTACAATGGCCGTCTATGACAAAAAAAGAGAAGATGTTAACGACTTCTACCAGAAATCGCCTAAAACGTTGTACTTACCGGTATTTGCACATCGACCCGCTTCGGACAGTAGTACATCTGATGGGCACTCAAATTGTCCAGGGATGTGAATTTGATGCCACAAGCCGCACATATTAGCTGCTGGTAGGCAACCGGTTGACCACTGCCGGAGGTTCGCGCTCCACCGCCAATCCCCGAAGCGGCGCCACTGGGCGTGGAAGGACTTGCCGCTTGCGGAGATATTGGAGGACTAGTTTTTTGGTTGTCTCCGTCCTGATCCAGGTTCCGAGCGGAGCAGTAGTGCTTCTTATGGGCTAAGTAGTTCTCGTACTTGCAGAAGACTATATTGCACTCTTTGCACTTGGAGTCACCCTGTTTGACGAATATCTGAGGAGTGCTCGGGAGGACCGGAACCTGAACGGCGTTGTTCGGTGAAATGCTGTTCAACAGAGGAGACATCTGTGGTTGCGAGAGGTTCTTCGAAGTAGGATCTACACAATTGCTGTTGGAGCTCGACGAGAGCCGCAGGGCAAGCTCGACTCCTTTCTGGGTTAGCAGAGGCGAGTTCGGAAGGATATTGAGATTGAGATTAAGGGCGGGATCAGCCGCCGAGAGGCGCAGAGCAATGTCCGCTGGAAGTAGAGGACGCATCAACAGCTGCTGCTGCTGCTGTAGCGTAAGTGGAGATATGGATACGGAGCCGTCACGGTCGCTTCGAGAACCGGCTCCGCTTGCGGAGCCACCACCACTTCCACCTCCTCCGCGGGGGCTGTTGGACCGTCGTTTCGGCGATGGCGTTAGCGGAGGACTTCCAGGAAGCGATGGCGCACAAACGATCTGCTCTGGCGTGATGGAGTCACCACTGACCGAGAGATTCTCTTTGCCCTCCATCAGACTGTCAAAGTCCATGCGAAGCTGTTCGACTGATATGGCTGAAGAAAGCGATAACGATCGCTCGCGGATATTACCACCTCGCACCGATAGATCCAGAGGGGTCGAAGATTCTCTGTGAAAAAAGCAACATTCAATTTTGTATTATTCAAAATCCAGAAGCTGAAGAAAACTTACTTAACATTGTCCCGCTTGTTGACCGCCTTGAGCACCTCTCCGGTGCTGTTACTGTTGGAACTGCTTTCGCTGCCAACGTTCGGCGTTTGGACTCGTGACTGAGATCCGGAACCGCCGATGTTACCTAGGGGTGGTGGCGGCTGATGCTGCGATGCCTGTTGTACATTTACAGCGGCAGCGGCGGCTGCGTTGGCTGCTGCTGCAGCGGCTGCCGCCGCAGAAACCGCTATTGGCTGCAGGGCTCCGTTCTGGAAGATGAAGCAGGCCGATTCCGGATTGGAGATTCCCGGTGCGAGGGTTGATCTGTATGTGCAAGAAAACCGAATCAGAACATGAAGTTTCGTGGGAGCTTTGGGAGATCTTACAATAGTGCCGGGATGACGCTGGCTCCGCGGATTAACGAGTATGGAATCACAATTATTGGGTTGGTTGGCAATGCTAGGAACGGTTGCTGTGGCGCTACCGGAGGCGTTTTCGGAACATCTGGAGGACTCTGTGAACCAGATTTGTGCTGCGGCTTCGGTGTACTGTTGTTCGATTGGCTGTGGGGTTGTAGAAAACGCGAGTTATTCAAAAGAGAGAACTAAGACATCTATGCACTGCAACTTACCCTTCCCGATGCCGTGAACTGCAGTAGTGCTGCTTGTGCGCCCGATAGGTCTTGGTACTGGAGAACCGGATATCACAATCGGAACAGTACCGGTCTACCTGAGGCGGCGGTTGTTGCTGCTGCTGTTGTTGGTGTTGTTGTTGCTGCTGTTGAAGGGCAGCGGCGGCGGCGGCTGCTGCAGCCGCAGCTTGAACTTGAAACTGCAGCTGAAGCTGTTGACTAGCGGTGGTGTCGTCTCCGTTGGACGCGTTTGAACTCGGTGCTGGCGACGATTGATGCATACGCATGTGACGGTTTAGAGAGACCTTCTTGTCCGCGCTGTACGAACACTGGGTACAAGCGTATTGCTTGCCGGTTTTGGCCGCCTTGGCCGGCGGCTCGGAACTGTTGGGGTCATTCGAATGGGCGTTTTTTACGCCTCCGTTGTTCTCATCGGCGTCTTTGCGATGCGAGCAGTAGTAGGTTTGGTGAGCTTCTAGGGTAGAAGCCGACGAAAATCGTATGCCACATGGACTGCACATGTACATTGGTATCCGAGGCGGAAGGTCCACAGTGATAGGAATGGTTATGTTCTCGGGTTTAATAGGTTTGCGGATGATTGCCTGCCCAGGTGGACCGCCACCCGTTTGGTAATCAGAGTCATTGTTCTTCTCGAACTGACTATCGTTGGCGGCTGTGATATTCTTAAGATCTTTTGCGTCCGGATTAGTCGCTGGGTCGGCGGCCAAGGCGGCATTCAGTCTAAGCATGGGAAGCTGAGCAGTGCTCAGGTCCGGAGATTTACTCACTTCGTTATGATCTTCCTCTGGAGATCTTTGATTCTCATCTACAATGAAGTCAGGTTCTACTTTGATTTCAACCTTCTCCGGAGAGGAGACCCCTCGGTCAGAGTCTGTTTCGCTCATGGTTGTAGTTGGAGGGGGAGGGGGAGGCGATGCCACAGACGGTGTTCTACTGCTGCGTGTGGCTGTTGAAGGAGCTGGAGAGGGTGTCGCTTCTTCTGGAGGATTCGCTTCGTTTGCTGGTTCCTCTTCCGTTTCGTTTTGAATCGAAGCAGGCCGTGAGTTGATCATTTCTGTTTCGCCGCCTACTTCGCTACTGGTACTGCTGCTGCTTGATGACGAATTTCCTTGTTGCTCCTGTGGTAATGACTGCTGCTCATCAGCAGCTTCCTCATCGTCTCCTGGAAAGAAAAAACGGAAGCATGGAGAAGATCAGACATTAGTAATCAATGCCGCCGAAAAAAAGGAAAAGATGATTTATGAACCATTTGTATGGATTTTCATTAATGACTCATTGGGAGGAAGGGAAAAGCTATTTCTCACTGTAAAGAACTCCTTCGCTTCGGAGGTGAATGTAAATTGAATCATTCATCACGGTTGTGCATTCCCCTGGAAGGCATTCTCAATCTTGCACCATAAGGCGAGGACAAGGCGAGCGAGCGGAAAACGGTGGGACATGGTCTTCATCAATTTAAGCAACAAATCACGGTGAACCGTTTTTTGCCATTTTCCCTCCCCGTCCGAAGGAAGGAATGCGAACCGCGTGTGCTTGTTCAGTTTGCAGGGCTGGTTTCAGGTCTCCTTTTAGAGACGTGGTCACTATTTTAATGCAAGTCTCCAAAAAGATTCTATTTTCAACGGAAGAACCGTTGGATGCATTTCAGGTGGGCTGGAAGAAAAGGAATTCCTAAAAAAAAACTTGGTGCTATCACTGGAGAAATTTATGGACTTATCCTTAGAAAAAATCACAGTTAGATTCTTGAAGGTATTTTGAACGAAATTCTTGTAGAATTTCCTAAGGAAGTCTGTAAAGTATCTTCGAATTAATACCTTGGGTAAATACTAAATACTATTCTAAAGAATTTGGTTTCTTGGCTCCTGTTCTATCTCTTTTTTCCGGCATGTGATCTCTAAAGTCCCTTCTTTTAGGACATATAGTCACCACCATCCCTGGATTTGCAATGCAGGCGATTCTTGGTTGATTAAAAATTGACCATTTCGCTGGCTGCATGTTTTCCCCTTTTCTTCGTTCATCGCATCGGTCCCATCACGTGCTGCTGGCCGGCAAAGAGAAATAAGGAATCCAATCAGTTTCTACGGAAATGCGGTGTCCTCTCTCCCCAAAGATTGATTCGAGCGGATTCTTTGTCACGAAATGTGTGCTGCTGCACTTCTGCCATACCATACTCAATGTCCCATATGGGACTTGAAGGAGTTGGATCGTCGTTTTTTTTTTTCTCGAAGCTGGCGTGTAAAACACCGAGTTCAGGAATTTATGCTTATGATTGGACACATAAAGAACAACATAATCTGCTATGCGGGTATTTATTGGGAACTGACCTGCAAGGGAGATGTGACATTCTTTTGCAATTGCCTGCGGAGTTAGGTGTGAGTTATGATGATGGATGCTGTGGCTAGGATGAGATATTACGCAGGACGACGACTTGCAGGAACTTCCTTTGTTTCTTGTTTCATCCATTGCCAAACAATTGTTAAAAATCTGTTTTATAAGCTTTTTTGCTGATGTCTTGAATAATTACCAATTTTTACCAATTGTGTCTACAATTCGTTTAGAAACTGTTGTTATTTCTAATAGAAGTTTTAGCAGAGTTTGTCTTGAAAGATCTGATTTTTTTTTTATTTACTAAATATTTTCAGTAACTACTTCGGTGTCATGGCGGATATTTTTAATAATTGCAATATTACAAGAAGTTGGCTTCGATTTTGTCCTCAATTGTTGTAGGGACAAAACCTCACACAACCCAGATTTTTTTTTTCATAATTCCAAATATGGAAATGACAAGGAAAAAAAAATAAAAATACTTGAACCCTTCCTCGTAGTTTCGAATTCTTTAACCAAAAAAAAAATTCTTTGAAAAAAAGAATCAAATGACGGATTTTACGCCAACTCGACAAAGGGATTGGCAGCACCCCTTCAGAATTCAATGAAACTTCCTGGGTGTGAAGACTATGTGAAACTAAGATACTTTACATACTTTGTTTTTTCAAAATCGATCTAGACTAACATTTGAAAAGGGTCAAAGTTTATTTTTACTTTTTTTATAAACCCGTATAACTCGAAAACGGTAAGACCTACAAAAAAGTGTTGTATGGGGGACTGTCGTGAAATTTCCTGAAGTTTTAGAAAAAAATATTGAAAAAATAAAAACACATTTTCTACACTGAAAAAAAAAAGATTCAAAACTTTAAAGTCGATTTAAAAAAAAAACCGCCATATCAGATTTTGATCATCCTTAAGCAAAAAGTTTCGTAATTAAATTTACTAAAAGTCGTCCATACATTGCAAATTGGGCATTTTTTAGGGAAAAAAGTTTTTCTAACTTCGAACTTTTTAAGCCCAAAATGAATTTTTTATTTTATTTATATTTCGCTTTAAATAGTTTAGTATGATCATATTTTCAAATGATAAATGAGTTTTAATCACAAAATAGATTATATTTGTTTTATTGGGAGTAGTTTAAAGAAATACAACGGAATTATACAGTTTTTTTTAATTAAATTCAATTGATCTTAAATCGACTTTAAAGTTTTGAATAATTTTTTTTCAGTGTAGAAAATGTGTTTTTATTTTTTCAATATTTTTCTCTAAAACTTCAGGGAATTTCACGACAGTCGAAACTTTTTGCTTAAGGATGATCAAAATCTGAAATGGCCGTTTTTTTTTTAAATCGACTTTAAAGTTTTGAATATTTTTTTTTTCAGTGTAGAAAATGTGTTTTTATTTTTTCAATATTTTTCTCTAAAACTTCAGGGAATTTCACGACAGTCCCCCATACAACACTTTTTTGTAGGTCTTACCGTTTTCGAGTTATACGGGTTTATAAAAAGAAAGTAAAAAATACTTTGACCCTTTCCAAATGTTAGTCTAGATCGATTTTGAAAAAAAAAACAAAATATGCAAAGTATCTTAGTTTTACATACTTTTGACATCCAGAAAGTTTTATTGAATTCTGAAGGGGTGCTGCCAATCGCGTGTCGAGTTGGCGTGAAATCCGTCAATTGTAGATTTCAGTTGTTTGTACCTTTTAATTATACTGTCATTGCTTATCTTTTGAAAGATATGCGTATTTCGACTATCACTAGCACTGCCCTTCTACGTCTACTTGTCCCATGTTCTATGTAAACTTTATGGACCGCGGGACAAATATGCGTAGAACGGCAGAGCAGTGTTTCGACGTATCAATCTAAGTTGTAGAGTATCATAGATACTTTTTTCGTTCTTTTGGATACATTACGGAAATATCCAGGCAAGAGAGATCATTACGCGAGTTCAAACAGGAATACGTTGATTCACTGGAGATATTAATTGAGCATCTCTCAAAAAATTCTACTATCAAAAAACTAATATCAGAAAGAATTCTTGAAATAAATCCAGGGGAACCCAGTGAGCTGCTTGAGTGCCTGGGGCCTTCCTTAGCCGAGTGGTTAGAGTCCGCGGCTACAAAGCAAAGTCATGTTGAAGGTGTCTGGGTTCGATTCCCGGTCGGTCCAGGATCTTTTCGTAAAGGAAATTTCCTTGACTTCCCTGAGATTATCTGTATTCCTTTCTGCTTTATCGATTAAATTTATTTGTGGATCTGATCCGACGTTACCTGTGATGTTGCTTTTCCAGAGAGAATCCAAAGAGAAGTCCATTACTCCTTGCCGTTGGTCGATCGTCATGTTACCCAGGTACATTAGAGCATGTTCGCTCAGAAGAGGTCAGTCCGCTTTCAGACGGCCATGGTATTGAACGGGTGGAGCTCGTGTAATTTTCAAGCGAGCTGACGAAGAGTTTTTTTTGTTGGTGGGCTGGGAATCAAACCCATGACGATCCGCTTATGAAGCGAACGTATAGCCAACTACGCCACGCTTCATTCTTCACCGCAAAAAATATATATTCAAATCGCTATGATTTTTTTTTTGTTTTTCGATATTTTTACACCATTTTTCCACAACTTGTCAAAAAACTCTTCTAGTTTTAGAATCAGTGTCAGTATTGATCATTGGTAATCTGGATCTGAAGATTTTCCAAAATTCCGTGGGGGACCGATGCGTAGCCATAACCGACGCAAATATCTCAAGCTACAGAATTTTTATCGTATTCGGAAATTCACTCTTCGGAACAATACATCAATGAGAGTATGTTGTGAAAAAATTTGGTTCAGCCGTCTTTGAGTAATGAGTATTTCGGTTTCTGGTACCACGCTGTCTCAATAAAGATCTTGAAAACTTCAAAAAACATGATATCGTAATTTTCGAATATCTCAAAGAGTTCTTAACCGATTTCTATGATTTTTTTCATAGCAACTCCATATTACCTGGCATTGTATAGTTTACATTTTATTTTTTTGATAAATTTACCAAAAACAAAATGGCTGCCAAAGAGATTTTGTATGGAGAATGTCGGTCCACCAAGTAACATCGGAATATCTTCAAAACCAGATCACCAATGATTGATATCGACAAAACTATAAGAGTTTTTTGAATACTTGTGGAAAAATGGTGCACAAATATTGAGAAACAAAAACGTTAACACGATTTGAATATTTTTTTGAGGTATAAAATTAAGCTGCTGTTACAGGGGTTAGAAATGTTTCATCGCGCAGAAACTCCATCAAATATTTCTCTAAAATTTCCTCAACATTTCTGGAAGAAAGCTCTTTTAGAAAGTATTCATAATCCACTCTGAATATTTCTATGAATCAAATCATTTTTCAGGAATCAACTTGGAACTACTTTCAGAAATTCCTTCGGCAATTCTGATTCACCCAGTTACCCAAATCTTTTCAGAGAGGTGCCTTTGAGCAAGAGAATGGTTACACACATCTCGGGAATAACTTGGTTTCGATGGTAAACAGCCTGGTTCTCTGGAACATCCGGAATATTCGTGAAAATGGTCAATTCGTGTAAGAGTTTGCGGTTTTTTTTTGCAAACTCATCGGAATTCATTATCAAAGAACGTTATCTATTACGGATTGCTTATCCACATAAGGTGCCACTATAACGGCCTCCAGAAGATCCGGAACATCCGTGAAAATTGTCATCTGGTGAAGATCATCCTAAACCACCGCGATTTTTTTTTTCCAATGATATCAGAATTCATAATTATAGAACGTTACAGATGATATTGATTGTTCATGGCCATATGTGTCCACTATAATGGCCTAAGGAAGATCCGGAACATCCGTAAAAATGGTCATTTCGTGAAAATCATCCTTCAATTCGAGCTTCCTAATGATCTTAATTTTTTTGTAGTTTCATGAGTAGGACAATCCTTTGACTGTCATACCCAGGTGTTTTTGTGCGTAGTGTCCTACTATATCACTCCGGCGACGTGAAAACCTGAACTCGATTGTACTCAGTTCGTGCAAACCAAAACGAGAGAGAAAAAAAAAAACGGTGACGACACAAAAAATGATTTTTCTGGTGAAGATGAAACGAAGCAAAAACTCGAACCTTCAAGAGCACAAATCTAGAGAACCAGACAGTAGTGATTCATGCTGAAAACTTAATCGATTGGTCTCCAGCTAAAGACCAATCAATCAAGCCCACAGCCCGATCCGCTGTCCGGCTCTTCAGATGCGCGCTCCCGAAAATCTAATGTTCGACGTTGCTGCATCTTCACCTTCTGCTTGGGCTTTGACAAAGCACTGCCCAGCAGAACGCGTGCAAAATAATCCTTTATTTTTCACTATATTCATTTTTTTTTATCAAAAACTGCACCAGTTGTTTCATCAGCCGAATCTAATAATTTTCGGAGACAATAAAAACGTGACAGATCAATTTTCAAAACACCCGTTCGCGCGCGTTGCCTACTGCGATCTGAAGAAATCAATGGTGGAAATTTAATGATAATTTCTGATGGAATCCCTGATATGAATTCCCAAATAAATTAATTTCCTGAGAATCTCCTCAAGAATTTCTGGAATTCTGAAAGTATTACAGCGAAAAGAAATCATTGAAGGAAATCTACTTCAGAATAAATTGTTTGTGAAAAATCTAAAAGAACCTGAGTTCCTAGAAGAATCCTGAAGAAAACTTACTGGAGGAAAGTGTTGAAGAAACATGAAAATTACACTGTTCGACAAAAAATTTTTTTTGGCTGGATCAGGGACGCGGTTATATGGGTCTTGAAGTGCAAGAAAAGTGTAGAAAGAGGCCGTTTTCAAATGATTTGCAGCACCCCTGGATTAGTTTTTGACAAAGTTTGAAAATTTTGCATTTTTCATCAAAAAAAGCGTAATAAGCAAAATATCAATAAATTTTCAAATTCAATTATTCAACCATTGAATTAGTCAAATTAATATTTTTTAGCCCTAGATCGCTTCAGGGAAACGTGCACCATTTCAGAAGAATATTGGCATCATTTTTATATATGAATTTGGAATGTTAACGATCATTAAACAAGCATACGAGGATGTGCACTATATAAATACTACTTATTTTTCTATTCCACACATCTGGTTCATTATATGATAATTATTATAGGTCCAAGAAGACGCTTGATTAGGATTTAATTTTTTGCTCCATTTTATAAAGCAATGAGCAATGCAATCCAGTAACATTTGATTTCAACAAGGATACGACTACGGAAAATTGATGTGTCTGTGATGTGATGTGATGTGAATATATGGGCTGGTTGGTATAATAAACTCTCAGCAGAAATACAAAACATATATAGATTGGACACTGACATGTAAGTGGTCTTACATGCGCTAGTCGGTTTATCAGGAGACGATGTCTGTAAAAAAAATGTGATAACATTGTTATTTGCAATTTCCAAATATTTCGATAGGTACTCATTAATAATTGTTTATTTATGGTGACATTCATTATCCTCGGAATATCCCTAGGAAAATTACAGAATAACATAAAATAGCAACAAATAATTTAGTAATTATCATTATCACATTTTTTGCGAAAGCCGCTCAGGCAGGCATGAGCTTTTTTTGATTCAGTCTGTGCACAATACTAATCATCAAAATGAGTAAAACACTTGTTTTTCTATGTCTTCTTGTTAAAAGAAAGAAAAATAGAAATTACGTGAAGTGTCGCAAAATTGTTTATCACAAATGTATGGATAAATTGTTTCTTCACTTAATTGAAAAGCATTTTTACTCGTTTCGAGGATATGGGAATGGGGGCTCGAGTTTAAAATTAACCTTAATGGTCGACTTCTTTATGTTTCCAATATGCTTACATCTAAACCCATTTGAAGAAAACATCTCATTGAACAAGAAACTAACGCTCCATATGAAAGTGTGATTAAAATTGCTGAAAAATATGTAAAATGTAGAACCAACAAAAAAATCGGAAATGGTTTAACCAGAAATTGTATCATCTTACAAGTAAGAAGTAGGCATGTTACCACTTAATCAGTTTTCACAAATGATTAGTATTGTGCGCAAACTTAATCAAAAAGATCTCATGCCTGCTTGAGTGGCTGTCAAATGATGTCACAAAAAATGTGGAATTGTTGATTACTGAATTATTGGTTGCTATTTTACGTTAGTCTTTAATTTCTAGGGGTATTCTGATAACAAATGGACCTCACGATAAGTAATCTATTCTTAATGAGTACCTTTAAAAATCTTTGGAAATCGCAAATAACATTATTATGACATTTTTCACGGACTTCGCCATCGGCTCCTGATAAACCGACTAGCTCATGTAAGACCACTTACATGTCAGTGTCCAACCTAATTTTGTATTACTGCCAAGAGTTTATTAGACCAACCAGCCCATATAAACATAACAGACACATCAATTTTCCGTATTCGTATCCTTGTTGAAATCAAATGTTACTGGATTGCATTGCTCATTGCTTTATAAAATGGAGCAAAAAATTAAATCCTAATCAAGCGTCTTCTTGGATCTATAATAATTATCATATAATGAACCTGATGTGTGGAATAGAAAAATAAGTAGTATTTATATAGTGCACATCCTCGTATGCTTGTTTAATGATCGTTAACATTCCAAATTCATATATAAAAATGATGCCAATATTCTTCTGAAATGGTGCACGTTTCCCTGAAGCGATCTAGGGCTAGAAAATATTGATTTGACTAATTCAATGGTTGAAAAATTGAATTTGAAAATATATTGATATTTTGCTTATTACGCTTTTTTTGATGAAAAATGCAAAATTTTCAAACTTTGTCAAAAACTAATCCAGGGGTGCTGCAAATCATTTGAAAACGGCCTCTTTCTACACTTTTCTTGCACTTCAAGACCCATATAACCGCGTCCCTGATCCAGTCAAAAAAATTTTTTTGTCGAACAGTGTTATAATATTAATATAATACATAAAACCATATTTTTATTAGAATAAAACATGAAAAGAAGAGCATTTGGACACTATCACGAAAAAAAAGTAATCCAGAAATTTATCAAGGGAAACTTTGCCTATATTGTTATCTAGACTTATTTTTTTTGTCAGTCAATCACATCTAAAATTTAGCAGTTAGATTCACTTTTACGGAAAAAATACGACAGAAAGTTTTGAATGTTAATACATTTTTAAAAGCAAAAAGATCAAACCAGCCGAAACTAAAAAAAAATCATTTCACGATGTAAAGTTTACCGGGGAAAGTTTGAACAGCTTTGGTAAGATGAAATGGGAACAGTAAGTTAACCCTCAAAGCCCCGGGACAGAACTTTCGTTTTCAATCGATTGTCCCTAAGAAACAAATAAGCGTAATGAAATGCGGTTTTCACTATGATCGATGGGATGAGTTAGACTTCCAGTGAGTGGAGTTTTCAAACCAGGAGTTCTGGTATGGACATGTTTTTCAACCGGAAATAATTGTTCCCTATAGTCACAATTTTAACATGTTTAGCAATGAAATCAAGATTTAACGAAATGTTTTAGCCATTTTTCGACTTTAAGTTACGGGCCAATACAAGAATACATTACATAATTGGGTTTATATTCTTGCGTGGGGTACTTTCCGGCTAGGAGTCGAGACCAAGGAACAAATGTAAATTTGATACGAAGCAACATATGCGGCTACTTGAACGTTATGAAATCATTAGAAACCTAATGCAAGACGTCAATTCTCAATGTTGTCAATTTTACGATATGGCCAATGCTGGGTTGTAGGCTCACTTCCGGTGAACCAGGAGACAAACATGGAGAAAGCTCAAAATTAGGCTTGTGGCTGCTCAAACTTTTTGAAATAACCCCAGTGTAGCTATTGAAACCAGGGATAGGGTGCGACTCAAAACTCTTTCGGTGCAGCACGCGCTGCCGGGAGACAGCACGTCCAATTTGAAAGAGACTTGCCAGTGCAATAAGCCATTTTATGAGACGTTTCGAATCATATGGTTTCCGTTTGTTTCCCAGCTTTGAAAGTTTCTGGCGGGCCGATGTATTTACGTTTCTTCTAGCGTTACATTTGGAAGGAGCTTATTCAACAATGGCGCTGGTGGCAATGAAACAAAGTTTTTAATTTTCGCATGTAAAATTGAAATCAGCAAGCAGGGAAGGTATTTTTCATTTACAGGTAACATAATACATGTAAGCCAGGTAGAAACATGCGCTGAAAGAGACGGGGACGTCATCGCCAACAAAAATGTGACCAGCGCCATTCAGATATCATGCTAGTTTTTTGAACAACAACAATGAGCGGCCCGCCGGAAAACGTCAATCGAACGTCTCGTAAAATGGCTTATATGAATTGTGTTGCACCCATTCTTTTTTGTGTGCTAAAACGCTAAAACTCCCATGTGCCGTTGCTGAGAATCTCTCTGAGCATTAGTCAAGGCTCTCTCAAATGACATCACTTTGCTTTGTTGACGGAGTACGGATGGACGCCACTCTCAAACAAACCACACAAACGTTTGTTTACTTCATAAATCATACATGATTTCGCCTCACAAACGGGGTAGATGTACTAATAGTGGAGGTACTAACATGATCTACATGATCTTTATTTAACCGTTTAAATTGAAGAAGCACAATTAATGAACATATTAATGTTGTAACGGGAAGGAACGACCATTCATTTAATGAGAAAAATGATTTCATCGCAGTAATCAACGGCATGTCAGTGAAAAATTATACCTCCACTATCGGTACACTGTTCTTTAAGCTGCGGTATAATTTTAATTTGCGTTCCTATAGTTGCGGTATCCATTGTTTTCTTATGGGATCCTCCACTATAGGAACACTTTACCGGAACAATTGGTACAAGTAAGAAAAGTTTCAGCAGTTTTAGTAATATATCATTATCTTTCAAGTAATTTGCACGCTGTTTTCAACTATTTCGTGTATCAATAAGCCAATACGTCGATTGGTAGTGTCAATTATGTGATTAATGCAATAAAATCAGTTAATGGCGTTACCACAACTATAGAAACACCCACAACTAATGGATTACTTATCCTACTTCGATAATGGCCCATTGCACGGTGACGTCATCTTCTGATCGCTCTCTTTCCCTCCTTCGGGAAACCTGAAAACAACGGTGCCAGTACCTGTCAAATTTGACAGGTACTGGCACCATTGTTTTCAAGTTTTGTTAAAGAGCGAAAGAGAGAGAATTTCGCCGTGAAATGCCTAATTTCGACGACTTCGGTATGGGGCTCTGCACTTTTTTCATTTTGCATCGAATTTTGACGTTTACTGGCCTTGTTGTTTACTAATTTTATGAAAGAGTGAACGAGAGGGAATGATTTTTGTGCAGAGCCCCATACTTTTCGTGTTGACCAGGAGATTTGACAATTTCCTGAACAAACTATTGCTTTGATTAGATTCAATATATCTGACAATATTTTCGTGTGATCGTTGTGTTTATTGTCGTTTTCGTTTTAAGGAACTGAATCGGCGATCAACACATAAACAAACCAACTTGAAGCAAATTGTAGTTCGGTTCGGTCGAACCTGATTCGGGTTAGGGTTGAAACTGAACGGGTTACGCCAGTTTCAACCTTGGCTAAAAAACGAATTCGACATATTTTATTGCTGTGTGCGTTTGAAACGCAAATATCAAATGCGGGAAGACTGAAGGCGGTAAGATTTTTTCAAGACATTGCTACGAGGATCTTTTTCTGTTGCCTCTTATAAAACGATAGCGAAGCTCACTCATACGAATGTGCACATCAAAAAAGTAGCTGGTGTAAATGTGGAGAAATGATGCGCGGCACACCAATTTAACGCATTACTTGTGTTTCATTCTGAAAAAAAAATGATTCAAACTTCCTATTTTTGTCAGTTATCTATGGTTTGATTATCCGAACCGAAGAAACATTTGCTTTTCTGCAGCTCATTACCATCATCAGCTTTAGCAGATTTCGTTGCGCTTCATGCGTTTTGTAGTGTTTTCTCTCATAGGAAAAGGTAAACTTCCGAAAAATATAGGTGTGTGTGAGTGGAATTTGACTCTGGAGTATAAATTATGCTCCCGATAAGGAGGCACAGCTCAAGCTGTCAAATTCCATAGTGAAAAAATAGGACGTCATCCCTGTGGATTTTTTACAAGGAAAGCGAAGTCGAGAATTGTTTGTCCACGGAAGTGTCAAGAGTTTTGTCGGTTTTTTTGTGACGCCCTCACTCCCGAGGGAACATTTGTTGTATGAAATTAAAAATAATTTGTCTGACACGTAACAAACAACTTCCTGCCCCCTCCACGTGACTCATCTTACACATAACTCCTAACTTAATTAATTAACGGCCTTACAAAATAATTTCCGAACATTGTAAGAAATGTCCTACGTCCTAGTTTCAAATTCACGTACTTTCTACGTAAGGACCCATTCACAAATTTCATAACGCTGAAGGGGGGGGGGGGTCCTTAAGATGTAACAGCTCATACAAAATTTGAAAAATATTCATACAAAATGCGTTACGAGGGGGTGGTAGGGTGTCAAAAATGGCTATTTCCGGCGTTATGAAATTTGTGAATAAACCCTAAGGGCTTATTCACAAATTTCATAACGCTGAAGGGGGTGGGTGGGTGTTCTCACGATGTTACGGCTCATACAAAATTTGTAGAATATTCATACAAAAAGCGTTACGAAGGGGTGGGTGGGTGTCAAAAATGGTCATTTTCAGCGTTATGAAATAAATGAATGAGCCCTAAAATGATTTTGAATTATAGAGCAAGCAAAAGATGATTCGACACCGCCGTCAGTCACATTCGTTCTCAATTATGTTTCCAATGAAAAGCACCAAACGAAGCACATTGTGCATTACTCCAAGAGTTTTAAAGAGTAGAGCTGGAGCTATCTTTTGTCTCTCACACAGTTGCGACAATACTCGCACCTTCTTTTGTGTCACTCAACAAAAACAGGAGACGCACGCAAAAGTCGGGTGCAGCACATGCATATTTTGCACCGCTCCGAGTTTTCTGCCATTCTCTGATTGAAACATGCTTCTTGACTGTATTGGCTTTTCGTCCCGATTGCCCGGCATAAACCGTATTCTAAGGCCACTTCTGGTGAATCAGAAAAGAAACATAAATAATAGGTAAAACTAGACATGCGACTGGTCAAGCTTCAGAAAAGAACCTCAGCGTTGCTGTAAGAACATGCAGAACAGTCGAGTCTAGTACACGACACTGAAAACCCTTACAGTTGTGGTCGAAATACGCGTATCTGTCAAAGGGTACAAACGCTAGTGGAATTAAATGGTTTAGTACTAAATTCGGGTTTTCATTCACTTATAGGTATTCCAGTAAATAGCCTGAAGGTTTATTATCATAATATATGTTGAGAAATTGAAGTTTTTTTTTTCTAATTTTACAATCAAGCTCTAGAGCTCTAGAAGAGCAAGACCAGTAGAATAGCCTCCAGATTTGTTGGAACAGAGGTGGTGCGAACTGATTATCAACAAACAGCCAGGCTGCTGTCAAGCCTAAATTTTCATCAAAATAATCCGAGTATGCCTAGGAGTGTGTGGTCATTACTTCGTCACGCTAAAAAAAATATACATTTTATGTGACACAAAAACTATCAACTGTTAAAAGTGTTGAAGGAACATTCTTCTTGGTCTTATTGATGTGTATGTTTTTTTTTCAGATATTTGTGAAATATATTTTAAACTAAAATACGTTCAGAAACTATCCGATTCAGCTGGTTTATTGGACTTATTGCCTGCATCGAACTGTAAAAGCTTTGTGTGAAGTATTTCAAGCGTGCACCTTGAAAATGGTTTCCTGCGAGACAAGCAAACAAACAACGGTTAGCACTGGTGGAAAAAATGTGTTCAAATTGAAAAACCAAAATGTTCGCACCCCTCAGGTTGGAACGAATCAAATTTGTTACACGCAAAAGTTGATGAGTGGTCGAATGTCCATGTTGGAATCCGAACTGTTCAGTGCACATTGGTCGGAAAAAAATGAAATTTGGCCAAAACTATTTTATCACCTAAATCGACAAAATATGTAATCTAAATATGTTATTTGGCGTTTCTATTGTTTCATTTACAAAAAAAAAAATTGTTTCAGAAAAGGTCATTCACAAAGTACGTAAATTTAAAAAAGTGTTTATTTTCAATTAAAATTGTTGTCAAACTGGGCTGAAAGCACAAATTTTGTTTGTATTTGATCGAGTTTGATCAAAATGTGTATTAATAGTGGTTAAATATATTTTAAATAAACTTTGTATGAAAAATATCGTCAAAATATATGTAAAATATTGATCTATTCAAATAGCTCTAACTTGCAAATCAGCAAATTTCTGCAAAAATTTTAAAGGTTTTTTGTAAGATCTAAGGATGCTTTTTGATGTGCAATATTTGATATGGCGGCGACATGACGCGACAAGAGGTGTTTTTCATGTTCAATATCATCAAAATGACTGAAGTGTAATATTGAATAGTATTAAAACTCCAACCAAGTATTTTTTCCATCCTCATGCTCGATAAAAGTGTTGAACCATAAACTGTCAGGTAGTGAGTAACTTTCGGGAAATATTGCATTCCTAAATTATAAATTTTGTGCTTTATTTTATTTTTTACATTTTTCATTTTTTTGACTTCAGCCGGTTTGCCGTCATAAAAGTTATAGAAATTTAAATTTTATTTCAATTTCAATTAAGGATCATAATAATATAACACATCAGATATATTTTAAAATTATAAAAATCATAAAACTCTCAAAAAAGTTTTTGGTAGTTTTGGCCGCCCCTTTATATGGAGCCCGGCAAAAATTGAATTTTCGTTGATGTGGACCATCATTCTGTTCAAAATGATATTTTCAAAAAGTTTACTGATGGAGGAAAGCAAGCTGATTGGACGATAGCTAGAAGCTTCTATAGGATTTTTGTTCGGTTCTTAAATTAGAATCTGCTTTCACTACTATGAGCCTGAACGCAACTGTGTTCGTAATATGGATGTGTGGAGGAATTTGAATCAACACGGTATAAGGTTATTGCAACACGAGGCTCAATATAATGATGCATTAATCTAAATTCTAAAACGGTTGCCGGTCGCGAATTACTGATAAACACACTGTACGATGTGTTGCAATTGTTCCTGCACCAATAATGGTCACCGACAGGAGCGGACATTGCTCAGAAACATCGCTTCAGGACGACGTCGAGCGCAACGGAAGCTCTTCCAGGCGTGCTTTCGCGGATGCACTTTCGAGACAGGAGCAACACCCGCAAAGGCAACGATCCATTCATCAAACATGCTCTCGCGGAATGGCGCCCTGATTGGCCTTCTAATGCAAGCAAATGCCCTCGACACTGCGGATAACGCCCAAGCGGACAATGAGGAAAATCATTGTTTAATGGGCTTATTAATTATGGCATTCGATGTCCGATCGGTCGGGTCGGTTGGATAACGTCCATTATTGGTCCCCAAAGGACGAGAAGCCGCTTGTAGTTTCAATTATCTCTCTCCCGTTGGCGGTTTTTGTTTCGAAAATTAGCGTCTGTTAAAATTCATCCTGTTCCAGCGCTTTCAATGGACAATAGAAGGCAAACTTGGCAAACGGCAAGCCTGGTGAGAAATTTATGGCTTTCCTCATCCTTCAAACGGGTTAATCCCCGCAGACGACATTCGGAGCGGAACTGAACGAAAAAGAACGTTTCGTTTCTACTGATGGAATAACCTTCCGCCGTTTCCCGAAGGACTGTCGACCGAACGGCGTGTGGAAAAATGTGGGTGATTCATTACCCTACACAACACTAGACTAATACCAGTTCTGCTGCTAGAACCCATTTCGTTGAGAACGCGCATTGCAGAAATTCCGAAAGGATTTTCCTTACTGCAGCATCGCTTTCTATTCGATCATTTTCCTTCGTCCCGTTCGGGCCGTGCTTTCCGTCCTTACGATTCTCGGCATGCTGTCTTCCACAAGGACCAAGCGCCACAATGTTCCAATATAGAAGCAACATAGAACAAATTCACCGTGGCGAGAGGAATGGGTTGAAAAAAAAAATCCGTCGAACAGTTACAAGGCGAGAGCGCCCGAGAAAATGTATAAATTTTGTTATCAAAAATAGATTTGCATATATTTTATTGGCAGCCGACGCCTTTTGGCCAGCCAGCCAGCCAGTCACTCCGCCGCGATGAGGATGCCGAGGCGAGAAAAGCTCTTTTGCACTAAATTATCGAATTATCGGCGGGAGATCCGTTGAATAATGATTTCGAGCGAGGAAACTATCATTCCGCGCTCAGGGGGGAGAGGTTGTTCTGTTCCTTGTGGCTGACGATGGAAAGAGGGGCAGCATTGGAAGATAGGGACCATAAGTTTCGAGCTTTTAAAAGTTAATTATCATCAATTTTAGTAAGACTGCAGATATTTAAAAGAACTTATGCCAATGGAACCCTTCAGATTGGAACTGTACATATGTAGTTTTCAAACGAAACTTTTCAAACAAATAACGTTTTCTAAGATCTAATATTATTTCAATTTCTTAATAGGGTAAGTGTACCGAATTCTATTACACCATCACTCCGAATGTCACTATCCCGAGTGCCATAACGCCGAATGAACAATTATCTTGAAAACCCTTCTAACACGATAATCCCTTCATAAAGTTATGGAGAATTGACTGTTGATGTCGATAAGTTTCATGGAATTAATTTCTCCCAAAATGTTTTTGTTGCAGTTTCACTTGAACGAAACTTTTTTGACGGGGATTTATGTTTATATGTTTTCATGTTTCTGTTTCTGAAGATTTTTTCACAGACCATCCTATTATATTGCTGTTGAATCTACCTATCTTGAGCGATATTATTCTATTTTACGATTTTGGTGCCTCTAACTTTTGTTTATTAATTATTTTTTTGAATTCGTACACCTAATGGGGATCTGCGCTATATATACTGGATGCCGAAGGCTCAGAATAAAGACCGTGGACTGATTAACATATTATTTTATTTATTTATTTGCAGGTTATAAAAATTGTTAAATTAGGAAAAAGAATCGTTAGTATAAAATTATGAAATTTCATCAAATCGTATTTCATAAGATATTTTCAGAAGTTCGCCCTACATCTTACGGTGAAGCTAGAAAATGCATATTCTAGAGACATGTTGACAGATTGTTGTATGTTAGTTTCACAATAGAAGCAAACCAGTGTTGCCAGATTATCAGTTTAATCATTTAATTGTTTTTCAGGCAGTATGGTTATCAAATTCGATAATTTTTCAAAAGATTTCACACTAATGTGTTTTTATAATAGTTCATTGATAATGTGATTTAATTATAGCCAATTCTGGAAACCCTCTTCTATAATGCTTATATGCATTTCTGATACTGATATAGAGCAAAATATTGGTGTGCATGGTTACTTGGCTATCTATTGATCGCATTTGAATAATCCCTCCGAAGTCACTCGTACCAGGTGGTGAGGTGACATCCTAATTTACCGGTGAAATTTTTGTGAATCTCATTACATTAATCGAGCCTAATTTCTTCCCTTTACGCCGAGGGCAAGCGTGTGAAATCTATTAAACACTGCATGCGAAATGTTTTCCCGACCGTGAACCATCCCAGAGTGAAAGCTCAATCGGAGTCTACCCCCCTGAGAGGACCCTTTTGGGCTCCAAGGTACCACGAAGCGCGGTAATTAATGCAAATGAGTTCGAGACTGAGAACCTGGCACCAGGAGGGGGGTCCCCTCCTTGATGCTGGTGGGCTGATGTTGTACTCCGGGGAACACAGATTGCGTTCATCTGATTTTTGCTTCGCCGAGTCGACCTGCTGCATCCACTCCCTTGCGCCCCAATCAGGAGGTATATTTGGGATACTTTCTGTCATCATTCGGTGGCATCTGAGGATATAGGTAGTCGTGCCCATCAGATAATGTTCCCGGTGCAGAAGCAGCTGTTGTATATCTCTCTATAGGTACATGCACCAGTCCGCTCTCCGGACTGGATCTCGAAAGCCGATGTTGTAGAGCATCAAGGAAGACATCATCAGCGCGCGGTACGGTTCTGCAACCATAGCAGCCAGCTGCATGGAAGTTCAATCGAATAGAACTACCTACTCCGAAATGGGGTACAGGCGGGCAGGTGGCACGGTGGACATGTCCAACATGGCCCAAAGCTCGTCGACGTCGTGACAGTCGGTGGTCCAAATCTGGACAACGATGCTGGATGTGTATGATTTGATCGTATCGGTACACCACCACCATTTTCCGTAAGGGGTGGTATTCATCTATAGCAGGGCTGGTAGCGACTGAGTGTTTTGAAAATAGAAAACTTTAGAGACCTCATACCTGAAAAAGAAAGCTACGAGAACCAAAACAAATAAAAGAAACCAAACAGCAGATATTTCACTTACCATGTTTACAGCCGTTCTTATTATTATATGTATTTTTTTCCATATATATTTTTTTTTCAAAAAAATCCGTCAGGTATTCGCTTATATTTGACTTCAGATATTATTCCGAACATTTCTTCAGGAGTGATATTTATAGATTTTCTTAAGAAATTCACATGCCCCGTAACATGGGTAGATCACTCTTTCAAAGTGCGTTACGGGATAAGATCTGCTATATTGTACTCTTGTTGCAGCTGTTTTTGTTAATACTAATAAATTAAAAGGTAAAAGAGTAATACGCCACTGGCGCGGTAAATGGCTGGGCATGGCGTACCATTGGTACCTCGCGTACCTGCAGGAATAAAATAGACCCCTTTGTGCGGTCCTTAGCCTCTTGCCCAGCATCTCCTATCCCTACCTCCTCGTGGTACTGGCCGGGGTACGAGTAACCTTGGGGAAGATCGGGTAACCAACCCCCGGTGGGAACTTTGGTCGTATGCTGACAGGGAAGGGGGGGGTTTGCTTTTGCAAACCTGGAGCGTCTGTACTCCATGTTAGGAGCGGCTCACAACAGCGTCTGTTCCCCATGTCAGGAGCGGCTGATCATCTTCCGAGTGCCAGAGAAGGACTCTAAACTAAACTGCGCACTATGGCCCTCCGGAAATCTAGGGGGTTGGTGTCAGGCCCTGCAAGCCAACCGTAAAAACACATCAGTACAGGAATGTCAACGAGAGAATACGGACCGGAACAATCGGCAAAGACCACAGCGACGAAAATGGACTAGCGATTGGAAACTCGGTACGTGGAACTGCAAATCTCTCAACTTCATTGGAAGTACTCGCATACTCTCCGATGTACTGAAGACCCGCGGTTTCGACATCGTAGCGCTGCAGGAGGTGTGCTGGACAGGAGCATTGGTGCGAACGTTTAGAGGTAATCATACCATCTACCAGAGCTGCGGCAACACACGCGAGCTGGGAACAGCTTTTATAGTGATGGGTGATATGCAAAGGCGCGTGATCGGGTGGTGGCCGATCAATGAACGAATGTGCAAGTTAAGAATCAAAGGCCGATTCTTTAACTTCAGCATAATCAACGTGCATAGCCCACACTCCGGAAGCACTGATGATGACAAGGACGCATTTTACGCGCAGCTCGAACGCGAGTACGACTGCTGCCCAAGCCACGACGTCAAGATCATCATAGGAGATTTGAATGCTCAGGTTGGCCAGGAGGAGGAGTTCAGACCGACGATTGGAAAGTTCAGCGCCCACCGGCTGACGAACGAGAACGGCCTACGACTGATAGATTTTGCCGCCTCCAAGAACATGGCCATTCGTAGCACCTATTTCCAGCACAGCCTCCCGTATCGGTACACCTGGAGATCACCTCAGCAGACAGAATCGCAAATCGACCACGTTTTGATCGATGGACGGCACTTCTCCGACATAACCGACGTCAGAACCTATCGTGGCGCCAACATTGACTCCGACCACTACCTGGTGATGGTGAAACTGCGCCCAAAACTATCCGTCATCAACAATGTACGGTACCGACGCCCGCCCCGGTACAATCTCGAGCGGCTGAAACAACCGGATGTCGCCAATGCGTACGCGCAGCATCTTGAGGCAGCGTTGCCGGATGAGGGCGAGCTCGATAGGGCCCCTCTTGAGGACTGCTGGAGGACAGTCAAAGCAGCCATTAACGACGCTGCCGAAAGCGTTGTCGGATATGTGGAACGGAGCTCAAGAAACGATTGGTTCGACGAGGAGTGCCAAGAGGTTTTAGAGGAGAAGAATGCAGCGCGGGCTGCAATGCTGCAGCATGGTACGCGGCAAAACGTGGAACAATACAGACTGAAGCGGAAACAGCAAACCCGCCTATTCCGGGACAAAAAGCGCCGCCTGGAAGAGGTGGAATGCCAAGAGATGGAGTTGCTGTACCGTTCTCAAGAAACGCGGAAGTTCTATCAGAAGCTCAACACATCCCGCAAAGGCTTCGTGCCGCGAGCTGAGATGTGCCGGGATAAGGATGGGAGCATCTTGACGGACGGACGCGAGGTGATCGAAAGGTGGAAGCAGCACTACGATGAACACCTGAATGGCGCAGAGAACACAGGCACAGAAGGTCAGGACAACGAAGGCGATGGCTACGTCAGCACAGCGGATAGCGGAAATCAACCAGCTTCCACGAGGGGGGAAGTTAAGGATGCCATTCAACAGCTCAAGAACAACAAAGCCGCTGGCAAGGATGGTATCGGAGCCGAACTCATCAAGATGGGCCCGGACAGGTTGGCCGCTTGTCTGCATCGGCTGATAGTCAGAATCTGGGAAACGGAACAGCTACCGGAGGAGTGGAAGCAAGGCGTTATATGCCCTATCTACAAAAAGGGCGACAAACTGGAGTGTGAAAATTATCGTGCAATCACCATCCTAAACGCCGCCTATAAAGTGCTATCCCAGATTCTCTTCCGTCGTCTATCACCTATAGCAAACGAGTTCGTGGGAAGTTATCAAGCAGGTTTCATCGACGGCCGCTCGACAACGGACCAGATCTTTTCCGTGCGGCAAATCCTCCAGAAATGCCGTGAGTACCAGGTCCCTACGCACCATTTGTTCATCGATTTCAAGGCGGCATACGATAGTATCGACCGCATAGAGCTATGGAAAATCATGGACGAGAACAGCTTTCCCGGGAAGCTCACAAGATTGATCAGAGCAACGATGGACGGTGTGCAAAACTGCGTGAAGATCTCGGGCGAAGACTCCAGTTCGTTCGAGTCTCGGCGGGGACTACGACAGGGCGATGGACTTTCGTGCCTGTTGTTCAATATTGCGCTTGAAGGTGTCATGCGGAGAGCCGGACTTAACAGTCGAGGCACGATTTTCACGAGATCCGGACAATTTGTTTGCTTCGCGGACGACATGGATATTATTGGGAGAAAATTTGAAACGGTGGCAGATTTGTTCACCCGCCTGAAACGCGAAGCAACAAGAGTCGGGCTAATGGTGAATGCGTCGAAAACAAAGTACATGCTGGTTGGCGGAACTGAGCGCGACAGGACCCGCCTAGGAAGCAGTGTTACGATAGACGGGGATACCTTCGAGGTGGTGGACGAGTTCGTCTACCTCGGATCCTTGTTGACGGCTGACAACAATGTTAGTCGGGAAATACGAAGGCGCATCATCAACGGAAGTCGTGCCTACTATGGGCTCCAGAAGAAACTGCGGTCAAGAAAGATTCACCCCCGCACCAAATGTACGATGTACAAAACGCTCCTCATAAGACCGGTAGTCCTCTACAGGCATGAGGCGTGGACTATGCTCGAGGAGGACTTGCAAGCTCTTGGGGTTTTCGAACGCCGAGTACTAAGGACGATCTTCGGCGGCGTACAGGAGAACGGCGTGTGGCGGCGAAGGATGAACCACGAGCTCGCTCAACTCTACGGCGAACCCAGTATCGTGAAGGTAGCTAAAGCTGGAAGGATACGCTGGGCAGGGCATGTTGCAAGAATGCCGGACAACAACCCTGTAAAGATGGTGTTCGCCACGAATCCGGTCGGAACAAGAAGGCGTGGGGCGCAGCGAGCTAGGTGGATTGATCAGGTACACCAGGACCTGGAGAGCGTGGGTCACAGTCGAGGATGGAGAGAAGCGGCCATGAACCGAGGGAATTGGCGAAATATTGTTGGCGAGGCTTTATCAAGATAATTGATGTAAAGCCAAATAAGTAAGTAAGTAAGTAAGTAATACGTCACTAAGATCCACCTTATCCTATGTCCTAGATGATGAGGAGGTCGAAGTGAAAAAATGGCTCAATTAGCATCTGGTTTCTATTCAAGAGACAAGATCTTTCCGAGTTCAGGTTTTTATCTTCCAATATTTAGGGAGAAACGATTCTGAATCAGTGTAGTAACAGACTTCCTTCCAGTTTCTTGTTTTTGAAATAAGGTAAGTTTAACCAAAATGTCTGATGCGATGAAACCTGTTCACAGTAAAAATAAAACATGACTTCTGACTAAGATACAAACAGTCTCATGCATAATGATGAAGAAAGATAGTTCCCGGTAGATACCCGTCACAAAAAACCACAGGGATCAAACGGGGTACGCGAAAAAGTAAAAACTTTACCTTTGACAATCGTCAGAGATGTTGTAGACGTCAACGAAGGATGAAAAAGCAGAATTGATAGCCTGTTCAACACCTGAATTTGTTATGGTGGATTATAAAACTATTATTATTTTCTCTTAAATATTAATTTGAACAATATTTGTTGGCCTACCTTATTAGGCCAGCGCGCACGTTTATCACTGTAGTCTCTTTAATGCTTGCAATCCTGCATTCAAGACTGAGGCTGTAATAGACCGTTTCATGTGACAGCTTCGTGTATGCATTTATTTACATCTGCCAAAGAGCGGTGCATACACGGGGCTGTCATTTCCAAAAAAGAACTGTCAAACAGCTCCCAAATCAGCTGATTTTAAACGTCTTGTGAAAAGGCCTTTGGTATGACAGAGGAGTGACAGGTATGAGTCAACCAGTGAAAAAAAGTGTTAAGTAAACTTTGTGATATTGATTCCTTAATACTAAATTTAGACTAGACTTAAAAGTAGTGAAATAACAATTGAAAACAAAACATATTTAAACATATTTAAATTAAACATTGAAATTCGGTCAAAAACATTATGCTTACATACTAGGTAACCTAAATTGCGCCTCGTTGCCTACTCCATTGCTACACAGAGGACAGTTTCCTACAACAAATTAGGTAAGGACTAAATCTAACAAATATCTTCGAAACAATCAAACATATATTGTAATTATTAGGACTACCACTAAGTTTGCTATGATCGTTGGATACAATATTACACATAGGGAACTAAACGTGAGTAATCATTAGAATTCATATGTACACTTTCGACCGGGGTTCACAAACCCATCTTGGCGTACAACACGACCCAAACTTATTTTTTAAGAAATTTTAATGATTTTGCTTAAGATATGTCTAAAATGAATTTATACATTCCCGATTGGACAATTATATTCTCCTTTGCAACCACAACTGGATTGTGCGTATTTATTTCTCTTCCGGCAGAGAATAATAATTTTGGAAATTCCCGTTGGATTGAATCCAACAGTATTGATCCTAAGTTTGGGATAACTATTAAATAAGCTTAAAGGACATGAACTTAAAACCTACTGATGTATATACAGTTTGATCTTAAACCTACCCTACGAGAATGGACTGAAAACTAGTCTAAAGTAAGCGAGAAGAAAACTGAAAAATTGTGAGTAGAGTGACCTGTAAAATTGTATGTAACAGAATTTGAAAAACAATTAAATATTTCAGCTAAAGCTGTTCCCAACTACATTAACCGTTTCGGAATTGCTATTTGAATTAGTTTAACAAAATTTGTACTTCATTATTTCTCAATTATAAATGAGTAAAACGATATGCACTAAACCAGGCCCGCCCAACGGTGTTGGATCGCGGGCCAAATTTTAGATATAATATTGTGTTGCGGACCAAATTTATTAGTAGTCAAGTAACTACAACAATTTCGTGAAGTCGAGCAACAGCCAGTCAACAAAAATGTTTTCATTTGGAAAAAATAAAAAGCCAAGTGCTGGATGCTATTCTGCTATTCTGAGATTGCCCAAGAGTTTGTGGATAATCTGGATCAGGATTCAGTGAAAATTGCTCAGGATTACGCAAGAAAGGGGAGTGCGGCCTGGATATCATCAAGCAGCTAGGCTGCTGTCAAACTAAAATTTTCGTAAAAATGATCAGCGTATACCTAGGACTATGTGGTCACAACTTCATCACGCTAAAAAATGTTACACATTTGGTGTAACACAAACACCGTTAACTTTGAACGAAACGTTCTACTCGGTAGTATTTATTCATCAATTGTTTAGAACTTTAGGGAATATGTTACTTGCTAATTTACTCTCAGAAACTACCTGCCTTAAATTGGTGAAGATAGAATATTGTGTTCAAATTGAAGGATTATGTGACAAATTCTGCTTAAGATTATCCAGGTTAACTATCCTGGCAAGGATGCTTGCTCATGATTCTGAGGGATTCCTGCCCAACATTATATGAGATCTGCGTAAAATTTTATGTTAAAAACGTATTTGGGTTTTTGTGAATCTGCCACACCTACCCATTTTTTATGAAAAGCTTATCCATGATTCTGCCTAACATTTTCAGGATTGTAGAACACTTATGTCCAATATTCTGTGAGAATTCAGCTTATGATCCAGTGTGATTTTAGATGTTCTCGTATGCTGTTTTTTTTTGTTGAAGTTTAATAAAAATCTAGTTTCGTTTACCAAATAGTTTAGAAAATAATAGAAGAAATACTGTTTTGTAATACTAATAAAATTATTCAGACTACTAAAACAATATTTTTGTCACTAATCTAAAGACATTTCAGTAGTATAGAGTATAACAATACAGAAATTAATGAAAAGTTGAAAAATTGTCACGCTTTAAGCTAGTGTAACAGTTAACAGCAGGGCTGGGAAAAATTTGAATTTGATTTTGATGAGATTCACGTTTTTGAACTACTGTACTGGGAAGAGCCACGTGATTTTCGCGAAATTCAAGCCTACTACTATTACCATTCCCAGCACTGCTTAACAGGCCAGATACGAGAAAATTAGTCGAGCTATGCGGGCTACACAAGAAAAAAAACCGCTGGCCTAACGTTGGGCAGGCGTGCAAAACATTCGAATATACCACAAAAGATAAAAAAACTGGTTGCAGTGTAAAAAAGGAATTTCTCTAAAAATTTCTTTGCAGATATTGTCCAAAATCGAACATGAAATTTTTACTTAGGGTAACCCGGAAATTTTTCCAAATATTTTATCAACAATTCCTACAGAAGAGAGTCCATTGATTTTTTTTTCGAGAATGTCCATCAATTTCTCAAGGATTTCCTCCAAAATTATTGTTCCAGATTTCAACCAGGATTTTATCCTAATAGAATAAAGGAATTTCTCTAAATAATCTTACGAAAATACCCCATATTTCTCCCAAAAGAATCCTAAAGCAATCTTTAATGAAACTTCGATAACATAAATCTGAAAGTCTTGGATGATTTTGTAGATCTAATAAAACCCTGGTTAATAGTCTGCCCAATATTCGGAAGTTTTTTCGGAGTTTTTTCAAATTATCGGGCAAAATTCCTGAAAAAAAGTGTGCAGAAATAATGCAAGGAATTGTTATGAGTTGACATAATTGCTGTAGTGTTTGCTGGTGTGAAACTTAAAACGTACTTTAAAAAACCATTAAAATTGAGAAATACTCGCAAAACCTTTAGAAAAACTTTATGAGTAATTCCTGAATGCAGAGGGGGCAAATTCATTGAAAATTTTAAGCAGATGTAAAGTTCAGAATAATGAAAAGTTATTCGTTAATCTATTAGATTTTATTGGTGTTGGAGAAAGTGTTTAACCGGTTATCGCAGTTTAAAGTTGTACTGATCGTCTCTGCAAATTATTAGATTTGGCTAGAGAAACAGCTGGTGAAGTTTTTCAAAAAGTGTCTATAGCGGAAATAAGCCGATTTATTCTGCACGGGTTAACGTGGGCAGTGCTTTGTTAAAGCCCAAGCAGAAGGTGATGCATGCATCGTAGCCGAACCTAAAACTTTCGAGAGCGCAGATCTGGAGAGCCGGACAGCGGATCGGACTTAAGGGATTGATCACTCGCTGGTTTTTAGCTAGTGCCACTGTCTAGTTCTCTAGATTTGTACCGTAAAGAGGTTTAAGTTTTGGCTTCAATCCATCTTCACCAGACAAATTGTTTTTTTACATCGTCGTCGAAGTTGTTTTCCTCGTTTTAGTTTGCACGCGGTTTGTTCGGGTTTTCGCGTCGTCGGAGTAATCTTTTACTTTTGTGACATGAGCATGCTGATTTAAGAAGCTTGCAGCTGCTCAAGAATGGATGATCAATTTGGTGAGCTCGTTTCATTGTTTTTATTTTAAAGGTACAATATATTTTAAAACGTATTTTTATCATGACAACGAAGAGAATGTTACTTAAATAAATTTATTTAACAAAATATGAACATTGACATTAAAAACATACTTTTGCTTTTATCTGATGTTTATCATTTAAAAAATCAACCATTGAATGGTTCGACGTACCGTACGTTACGTTCGTTTTAGAGTACTATTGACAGGTGATTTTTTTTTTGACAGATGTTACATGAATCGTATCACTTACCAAGATGAATCCTGATCATGCAGCTATGATCCCACCCTACTAATAAAACTCCATCCCATGATAACCATGGAGACTCAGAGGTGATCTCGGTCTCTAGTAACAATGTATGTCACACTAACATTAATTTCTTTCCCCGATGACCGTAAGGACGTGGCCGGCGTCTTTATTGACTTTTTAATGTATGGAGTTCTTGTTCTTCTTTTGCAATTTTGATTATACTGGTCAATCACGGAGTAGCAACTACGAATTGTACGGTCATCAATGCTTATGCTTAACGCAGTAACTGCTGATTTTCAGATTATTTGGCAGGCAAAAGTCCCACTTGATCAAGAGAATAAAAATTGTAAAAGTTTCTGTATTCCATGAAGTTACCTTAAAAATTTGAAAATCGACGAAGCCAGATCATCGAAATATTCGTTGGTTAGACGTTTGACTCGAACTGGACAAAGTGGCTTTGCAATTGCAGCATGTTTCAAAATTCAATATTATCAAAGGAAATTGCATTTCACGATATTCCTGAAATTTATTATTGGGACCTTCAAGCGAAGACTATTAGGTAGTCCAAAAAAGAATTTTTTGTCAACATTATTGGAGGGGTGAAACGATACTTCGCCCCTTTGTTGAACTATTAAGCCTTAATTAAGGGGACAACAAGTTCTTCGTCCCACAAACTTATTCTTAGAGAAATTTCTGAAGGAGAAATCCCTACATGAATTTATTGAGGAATTCCTCGAAGCGTTCTTAGATTACCCTGGAATAATTTCTGGAGAAATTTTTCGACGCAATTCGTGTGAGAAACTGTGGATGAATTCTTGGAAAAATTCATAACAAAGGTATATAAGAAAAGTTAACGTATGAACTCTTGGAGGAATTCTCTAAGGGTTGCCTGTAAAAATCTCTGAACGATTTTTTAAACTCTGCTATCTCTTCAAAACTTTCCTCGGAAGAACTCCTGTAGGAATTCTTGGAAGACCATTTAGAGAAACAAGTGAAGAAATTAGTGGAAAACTTAACGGAAAAATCCGGAAATACCCTCTGGATTTTTTTCAGAATAATCCCTGTTGTAATTACTGGAGGTAGTAGCGTTGGAAAGCTCAAATTCATCTTAAGGTATGTTTCCTAGTATTCTCTAGAGACATTTTTGGAGAGATCCATGGAAGAGCACCTGAAAGTGGTTCAGAAAATATTTGGAGAAATAACTAGAAGAATAACTGAGTATTTTCCTCAACGAATCTAAGAATAAACTCCGGAAGAATCTACGGATAAGTCTGGAAGGAGTATTTGAAGGTTTTTATGAAGATCTCTACAATTTACAGCTAGCACTAAAAGTACAAAGAGGAAAAAAGTGCCTTAAAAGACCATTTAGTTTAGAAAAGAGACTTTAGATACGTCCTAATACAAAATAGAGACTTGCATTGAAATAGTCTCCAAGTCTCTAAAAAGCGATCCGCTACCAGCCCTGCAAGAGAAGCGAACAAGTATTAGGTTTCGTAAAAATCGAGATGACATTAGTTTGCGATGACGGTGGCGACCTTTGTCACGTCCGGATGTGTCCCGATTAGTGCGCAACATGGACGCAGCAGAAAGGGTCGTGACGCCAGCCAGATTGGACACCACTGATGTGGGTCGGAAAAACACGCTCGTAGACGGGATGCGAACAGGAGAAAATTAAGGCGAATTGAAGCAAAGGCCATAAATTAGTTTCACACTCATTAAGGTAGCCGGTCTTTGGATTGGCAAGGCGGGGGAGGGCGAGCAATTTTATGATCACCGATTTCCTCAACATCGATATTCAATAGGTGAATTGATTTCCACTCTTGCCAATGAACAACGATTGGAACACGACACTCGATGCTCGTAGGGTAAAGGGTTCCAGAATGCGCTCAAGGGGTAAAATGACCTAATAAACATTTCGTTGAAATTGATAATATTTATAGTGCTTAATTTATATAAAATACTTAAAATTACTTCATTGGTAGCATTTTGACCCTGTTTGCGCACATAGAACGTCCGGAAGGTCCGCGGTGATATAATCACTTTCGAAAACACGGGTTTTATCGAATGCACAAAACTACACTTTATTTCGTCGGGAAAAATACACAACGTAATTTATTACGGCGTAGAGTACCGATCGCGGCGGGGATATATTTCTAACTGTTTGGGTATCTATCTTTCTGCTATCTCTACCCCGTAGAGGTGGTTAGAGTGATGACGATCGGGAAGCGATCGGTAGCAATACCTAGATCAGCTGTGTGTAATAGTGGTGGACGAAAACAGAGAATGAGTGACCACGCGCTAGGGTGGCACTCGCAACATAACTTCATTAATTATTGGCGTACACATAGCCGGCCGCCTTGAAACCTACGGATTTCAAAATCTGTTTCCTAGCTGACTAACTAACATGATTATCCTAGTTCATTTTTCTAATCGAATTCACTGTTGTTTTCTTCTCCTGACTCTTGCTGCTCTTCGGTAGTCCTGGTTCGTTGGTTTGGTAATTCTTGACGAATCGCTGCACGGTTTGTGAGCGATCTTCCTTCTGGTTCTGGAAAGCTTCTTCGGATTTCTGCTGAATCAGCGACTTGGTTGATGACGTTGGCGGGATGGTTGTTGCTAACGGATTGATTGGGTTGATGTTCGGATTTCGCTCGATTCCTTCCTTACACGGATGATGGACATCGATCGACGGCGCGTACTCATCAGAGGTTGTCCTGCGGTCGTCCTCGACGACGGTGGGGTGGGGGCATCACACGTTGCTACAAATGAGAGGGTGCTTTTTCAACTGGATTTAAGAACTTTACAAAGACTTGCCTGGAACGGAGGCCCATGAGGCCTCCGCAGCCGCTACCAGCGGCGTTGACGATGACCCAACGGATGGAAAAACGGATGCTGTACGTATCACATCGAATGCCGAGAATATCCTGACGGTTGCGGTGAGCTCTTACCGCTTCTATGGTGTTCACGATCCGGTTGCCACAGTGCCAATCCTTGAGTTGGCCAAACTCCGACTGACGCTATGAATTGCTGGACCATGGGAGGATTGTCAGGTGATACCTCGACGGGACGAAACGTGATTAGCGTACGGTGGTAGGTTGAGTCGATAGACCCAGAAACAAACGGAAAAACTCCACTGCTTGGGGAGCTTCAATGCTTGGATGGACTTCACAGGACTTGATGACGATCACAGCTACCTTCACCAACATGCATATACCTCGAAACGTGGGACTTAGAAATGAGATCTTGGACGGACGATGGTTGACTTCGGACGGCGGAGTGTCCCGGAGACCCGGGACCGGGTAGAACAGCGGCTATGGGGTATGAGACTTCGATTACTTTTTTGAATACTTGATAAATACAAAGACTTACTGGAATGCGGAGGCCACGAGGACCTCCGCGGATGCCGAAGCACCACCGGTGGAGGCGAGTTATGCCCCTTCGTTTGGCGACGTTGCGTTGTCCCTGATCGGGAGCACGCAAATCTTCGAAATTGCTCTTCGAAAGACCCCATTGCTGGTGCGCACGTCTACCACTCGGATGTTATCGTCCGACCCTCGAAAAACCTCAGTAACACGGCCGAGGCTCCATTTCAAAGGTGGAAGCCGTTCGTCCATCAACAAAACCATTGTTCCAACGGCGATGTTGTCACGTTGCCTTGTCCACTTCGTCCGGTTGTGCAAGTCGGAAAGGTACAGTGTAGTCCACTTCTTCCACAGCTTCTGCGTGTAATCTTGCGCCTTCTGCCAGACGGAGAGACGATTGGCCGGGATGTTTTCCAAATCAGGTTCGGCGATAGCGGTTAATGGTCGTTGAACTAAAAAGTGCCCAGGTGTGAGCGCTTCAAAGTCTCCTGGATCGTTGCTGATTGGAGTGAGCGGTCTGGAATTCAACACCGCCTCAACCTGCGTGAGTACCGTCTGCATTTCGTCGTACAGCAAAGTTCGCGTTCCAATAATCTTCTTGAAGGTGATCTTGAAGCTCTTCACTGCTGCTTCCCAAAGGCCACCAAAGTTTGGCGATCTGGCAGGGATGAATTTAAACTCAATCTGCTCAGCTGCGGCGTTGCAGGCGACGGCGTTCTGGAACTGCTGTTGCTCGAATAGGTTCAACAATTGTCGAAGTTCCCGTTTGGCTCCGACGAAATTCTTGGCGTTGTCGCACATTATCAACGCTGGGCGACCTCGACGGGCGGTGAAGCGCTTCAGGGCTGCCAGGAATGCCTCAGTGGTAAGATCGCTGACTAGCTCGACATGGACGGCTTTGACCACTAGACACACAAATACAGCTACAAAGCATTTCACTGGAGGGCTGCGACGATGAGGATAGGAGACCAGGAATGGTCCACAATAATCCACTCCAACCTTGAGGAATGGCGGTGCCGGATTTACTCTTTCCGGCGGCAGCTCTGCCATTAGCTGTTCCTGGCATCTTGGTCTCGTTCGGAAACAGGTGACACATTCGTGAAGGACCTTTCGCACAAGCTTCCGGATGTTCAAAATCCAGAATCGTTCTCTGGTGCTAGCGATGACCACTTGCTGCCCGGAATGAAGCATCTTCAGATGGTAGTGCTGGATTATCATCGGAGCGAGGGGATGACGGTGGTCGATGATCATTGGATGCTTCCGGTTTTCCGAAACTGCTGCGTTCTGCAGCCGGCCGCCAACGCGGAGTATTCCATCTCTGAGCTTGGGATTTAATGCCGATATTCTGGAAGAATCTTTCACCTGATCCTCCCGGGACAAGCTTGCTATCTCCTGCGGGAAGCATTCCAGTTGAGACAGCCGCACCAACTGTAGCAGTGCGTCGTCGTACTCTTGCGAACTGATAAACCCAGTCTTCTTGGAGTTCTGGTTGGTTCTCTGGGCGTTATGGCGGAATCGGCGAATCCAAGCTACAAGACGAACAAGTGATGACAGTGACGAGCGTAGCGAAAAGATTTCGCTTGGAGGAATTGCTTGTAGCGGCAAGGCTACCGCTTTTCGTTCTTCTAACGATGCTGGGTCAAGTTGCTCCACGGTAACTGCAGACTCCTCAGGCCAGAAGTTCCGACCTTGATGCAGCCAAACTGGTCCGTTAAACCAGAGGGATTGGTATTCAAGCTGGGCAGCTGATATACCCCGAGAAAGAACGTCGGCCGGGTTCTCGATTCCTGCAACATGATTCCAGACGCCACCCCTTGTTAGGTGCTGGATCTCGGACACCCTATTCGCGACGAAAGTCTGCCATCGTGACGGTGTGGACGCAATCCAAAACTTTACGATGTTGGAATCGGTCCAGAAAAACGACGGAATTGCCAACTGAGTGGCCTGATTGACCTTCTCGTACAGGTGACTGAGCAGTAGAGCGGACGACAGTTCGAGACGAGGAGTGGACAGCTTGCGTTTCTTCTTCTTCAAGTCCTCCAGCGGCGCAACTCTCGATTTTGACATCATTAGCTGGACACGGACGATGCCGTCGTGGGAGGTACTTCGGAGATACAAGCATGCACCATAAGCACTGTCCGAAGCGTCGCAAAACCCATGCCATTCGAACGAAGTGCAACTCTCGGAATAACTGAATTGAATAATATTGAACAAAGAATGAGTACGCAATCGACCAGGAAACGGAAGCAACCGTGCTTCGTTAGTTGGAAGAGTAAAGTCATCCGCCAGTTTGTGAACGGTTGGATTGAAAGCGATCAAAATTCCACTCCTGTAACTGTTGAAGGAAATAGCGCGGTGGTTGATGGCAAGGCTCATGTCCCGGAAACACAAAGCGAAAGTCCAATCACGACCGACATCACAAAGTCGAGCAAAGTGAAACAGTTCAGTTACCCGAATTTCGTGAAAGCCGAGGCCGATAAACCGATCAGCACCGTAAGCGATCCTGGCCTGGAGAAACGAGACGTGAACCGGTTGAAGAATGTGATAGCCTACATGTACAACGATGATAAGATATCGCTGAAGCTGAGCTTCGAACAGGCCGGCGTATTGCTGGAACCCGTTTACGATGAGCAAACGAAGGTGTTCCGGTATCTGGTCAACGATCGGGAGATTTGCCGGGCCGAAGGCGACCAGCAGGAAGCCCACTCCAAGGCGCGCGATCGGTTGTGCGAGATTCTGCAGTACTACTGCTACTCCGTGAAGCGTCTAAAGGAGTACCACACGAAGCGGAATGTGTTCCGTAAAATCCCAGCTGAGCAGGACGGCAAGCGTCACTTCAAGGACAAACAGCTGGACGAGGAGAACATCGGTTTCCGGATGCTGCAGAAGCAAGGTTGGTCCGGAGGCTCGCTGGGAAGCAATGAGGAGGGAATCCTGGAACCGATTGGATTGCACCAGAAGAGCGGCAAAAGTGGTCTGGGAGCCGAGGGCCAAGGAACGGTGGAGAAGATTCCCGTCGAAGCGTTCATGGTGGCCATCAAGCAGTATGCATCCGGCTCGAAGGACCAATTATGTTTGCGCACATAGAACGTCCGGAAGGTCCGCGGTGATATAATCACTTTCGAAAACACGGGTTTTATCGAATGCACAAAACTACACTTTATTTCGTCGGGAAAAATACACAACGTAATTTATTACGGCGTAGAGTACCGATCGCGGCGGGGATATATTTCTAACTGTTTGGGTATCTATCTTTCTGCTATCTCTACCCCGTAGAGGTGGTTAGAGTGATGACGATCGGGAAGCGATCGGTAGCAATACCTAGATCAGCTGTGTGTAATAGTGGTGGACGAAAACAGAGAATGAGTGACCACGCGCTAGGGTGGCACTCGCAACATAACTTCATTAATTATTGGCGTACACAGACCCATCTCCCCCTATCAATGTTCTTCCAATGCAACGGAATCGGTTCAGGGTCTCAACGCTTCCCCCTCTCGAGCCGCTCGGGTTCGGTTATCGTGCGCTTAAGATCGATTCTCGTTATAAATTTAAATGAGATCACTATCGGAGGTGCAATCTTTGGAGCCTCTCGCGCAGTTAGCTTGTGGGGAACCAGCGAGCAAGCAAGCAAGCAAGTGAGCATCCAGGGAGGTAGCTTCGTCGAGATCGTCGGATGCTGATGTCTGCCCCCGAGACTGGGCCGTGAAGTCAACTTCCCGACCAGAATCACCTAACAAGATTGTAACACAATTCTATCACCAGTCGTTAAAAATAACAACAGTTGATGTTATTTGTCCTTAAATGGTTATATTGTTGTAACAGGATTTGTTATTTATATGGCATTGCATTTGTTTGTTGTGCTAAATTAAAATTGTGCACGCTTCCAAAGTGCATAGCAAAATAAATCTCATCAAGTAAACCCTTTCTGATATATACTTGTTTCTTCCTTCTAGTCGGGTTGATGGTTTTTGCTGCTGCTGCTGCTTCTCGGGGAACGACGGATTGGAGAGCGCGATTTCTGCGGAAATCGGTGACGAGATCTCGACGCGTATCATTCGATGATTTCGAACCCAAATGGATTAGACCCCACGGACTGCCGACACTGTGGTTGGGATTGCGATTGATTGGTTACAACAAATGGGACTCGCACCTCGCGTTGAAATCGGTGTCTTCAGTGACAAATTTCGCCACGGAATACGTTGCGCTACGTTTTATGGATGTCAGGAAGAGAACTGTGCGAGCAATGTGTCGTCATTAATCTGAGACTATTCGTTGTGGATTAATTTACGTATTCCAGTGTGGCGAATCGCTATCGACTTGGAAAGCAATTAGCTATTTAGGGGATTTTTTTTTATTATCGTACAAATTGGGTCGAAGGGTCTCATATTTTCATGAAACTTTTTCCACAGGCAGGGCTCATGGATATATGAATAAAAAAAAATTGAGAAAAAATCAGGGTCGCCTATTTTTCCGGAAAACTAAGGTGGAATTTTTTTGTTTTCCCTTGACACTACTTACTTTGAAAAATCATAACTCAAGAACAAAGCATCGTAGAAACAAAGTTTTCATAAGAAAATTTAAGCAAATTTTCTCAGAAATCCAAAAAATCTATGAACTGGAAAAAGTTTTCCACAAAATTTTCCACCGTTAGGGAAATTCATAAAGAAAAGCTGGAAAATCTATGTCCGAACTCGCGAAAATTTTTATTAAAATATTTTAGAGAAGGAAACTTTATAAACTTCAATTCTAGTAACTTTTAGGATGTACTTTTTTTTTGTTCCTGAGTTATGGTCAATTTTGTGAAAAATGACCATATTAGCCTTTTCTTTGAAACCCCATATTTCAATCGAAGCATCAGAAAAACAAGGTTTTTTTTTATCAAAGCAATTGCAAATTTTCTAAAAGATCTGAAAGAAACGATATGGGATTGGTTTTAATGAAGTATAAGTCGGATTGGATTATATTTTTCATGAAACATTACACCGTTAAGCAAAGCTGAAAAAACTGTTTCTTTTCCATTCCAAGGGATTCTTTCTTTTGTATGGAACAAATAAGATTCTTTTTATATTTTTCTTTAATTTTCTTTATTCAATTATTCAGTACATAACTTACATTTTATCTTAAAACTATCTATTTTTTCAATTGGGAAGATTGCCTTTGGTTGCTACCACCAGAAGATTTTCGTTTCTTTGTAGTATTAAAAACAAAGCATGCTGTATTTTCTTGGTTTTCATGTGCATCTGAGAATGCACTCGCAAAAATGCTTCGTTCGTCTTTTGGAATAAATGAATGATATTTTTTTGTTCCAGGAATTGGAACAAGGTTAGAAAATCTCTCCTGAAGTAATTTTTCAGCCTCTGAATAGTCATTTTCAGTTGCATAGATGAATTCCCAATCTTTTTTAAATTGGTCTTTCACCTTTTGCGACACAGCCCAGTCAAAAAAGCATCTCTAGCCATTCGCTTAATATTGCCACCGATACCATCACATGGACCTTTTCCATGTGAGGTTGGGAAAAAGTGCCATTCTGCTCTAATTTTAAATTCATTTTCATGGTTGCATACATTTTTGAAATTTGATTTATTTTTGTACTGCTCTCCGCAACCATCAGAAAGATAAATGATTTTTTCAAGCTCAGGAAATTTATTTTTCAATCTTGAAATTAGTTTTGTTTGAAAAGCATAAACTGATGTCGTGTTATGCTTTTTTATGTCAGCAATTACAACAAAATTTAAGACTTTGATCGTAGATTTGTCTTTGTAATAAATTACAAATGGATGTATTGTTACTTGAGGTCGTACAAAGTAATGGCTTTGAATGGAATCTTATATCATGCACGAATAATTTTCCGCGAAATCCATCTGGCACATTATTTCTTTGTTTTCAACTAGTGATTCCTCTTTAGCTCTTATAAATTTATTTTGTTTATCTACTTTGAATTGATGCACAAGAAACCTCTCTGTGAGATTTTTCAAGTTTTCTAAAAAATCATTTACATTTTCTTCTTTGTTGATAATTCCACAACGAGGAGAAATAATCCAAAAACAATACTTAACTTCTTCAAAGTTGTTTTCATCTAAGCGATTGGCAACAAAATCTAAATTCTTTAATTTACAATCCTCACAGGACCTCAAGTAACAATCATCTGTACTATCTGTATATATCATTTGACTAGTCAAAAAGGTGTTAAGTTTTTTTTCTGTATTATGAACTTCAAAGCAATTAGTTTTTTTCAATGCATCAACCATGAAATGGGTCCTAAAGCCCTGTCCCAATTTTAGTGCCAAACGCTTAAGTTTAGGCCATAAACACTTGTTTACTCAATTTTTTAATGTTTTCCGTTTGTTTAAGTCCACAAAACATTTTTTATGTTTTTTTTATTAGATTTTGTCACACCCCTTGGCTTAAACTCAAATTTTGGGTGTATTTTGTTTTCCGTGTCCCTTTCGAAATGTCAGATAGGAACAACCCCAGTGAAAAAACTATAACCCCTGTGGTGTTTTTGTCGACTGAGCGAACGTCAAACATGATCTTAAGTGTCAAGGTTCATTTATGGACCCAATTTTTAAATTAAAGTTTAAACATGATATAGTTATTTGAGCGGGAAAAATTGCTAAAGTAGTTACAGTAACATGCTCTTTCGTGTTATTAAATAAAAAAAAGATTTCATTCAACATTTTAGGACCCTATTTCATATTCTCATGTATCATGCAAACACAAACATTCATGGCCGATGAATCCTTTGTATAAACACATTGTTTTGGTTTAAGTTTCCAGAACGATGTGATGAGACAGATTCCTGTTCACTCTTACAGGTTTCCAAATATTGTTTATATAAAGTATCCAAAGGGTCGAGTAAAAGGCGTTATTGAACATTTTGGCGCACTCCATTGGGTAACTTAATAGATATGGTATCTTTCAAGCCAGGAAATGGCCGACTGATATCATCCCTTAGGTAAAAATTTGAAACTATGTCTTGGACATCTGATCCATGCGAGGGTCGTCCTTCTTTTGAAAGTGGTTGAATCCCTAAATTGTTTTTTTTTTATTCATTTATAACGTGTTGAGACACGTCAAAATGAGCTTTAACTTTGGCATATGACCAATTCCTAGGAAGTAATTTTAGAAGTTCAATTTGCTTGTCAGGTTCGGCTTTTGTAACAGCTGAGTTCAAATTTAATAAAACGGAATTAAAATCCTCTGTAACATCGACAATACTAGGCGGAAACCAAGTCTTTATTTCACTCAAAGTTTGATTGAACATTTCGTCCATAGAAGCATTACGATAGTTACTACTAGAAGCATCCAAACGTGAAGATTTTACTTGAAAAGAAATTTCCAAGAATTTAGCAAGCTCTTGTATTTTTTGTACATTATTTATAGAACCAACTGACTCACCCGAGGAAGGATTTTCCTTTGGCGACGCCAACGAAGATAGTGGTGAAACTTGTTCCTCAAACGCCATTGCTTCTGGAAGATCCGTTACGAGAGCCTTCTGGTCACCGGTAATGGAGCACTTCACGCAAATTTTCATCTTTTCCGTAATCCACCGAACTCCATTCGAATGAAGCTTACTGATGAGGCCTTGGCTGATCGATCGTAGATTTGTCCTAACTGATTTGTGGCCGTCCAGTCCGAAGGGGTTACAGCATAAAGAATTGTATTCGTAATATTGAACTTTGTCCATTTCAACAGCTTCGGGAAAACTTTTTTCACTTTACAAAAAATAATAACGAGGAATATACAGCTGATAGACAACACTTGCACTTTCTCACTGCTCTTTGTTAGTTTTTGGTAAACTTATGATTCTCAAGCCATTTCAAGCATAGCATAGCACACGGTGTCTTTTTCATGTAACTTTATAACAAAAAAATCGGCATGTCCCAAATTTGGACCAATGAAAGACAAGACCTTCCTATTTCATTTGCTGCTAAAATGAAAATAATCCAGTCTAGAGGGTCTAGTGCAATTTTTTTTGAAATTTTGTTGTTTGTAGGTAATATAATTTTAAATGCACCGTAAATTAATAAATTTTGGTGAGGTGAACTGTTTAAACGGATTTAGATGTAAATGTTGCAAAAATCCAGTGTCAATGTTATGTTATGTTAACATTTCATAAACCCAATAAGGCAATCCATGAGACAGCTGCGATCAGCTGTTTTTTTTTTGTTTATCATGTGCTTTTGACGTTTCGCGATCAGAGTGACTTTCGATTACAAAGGAAAATGTAAAGCTCCGATAACACTTGCATGATTTGTTTACTCTTTCATTTTGGTTGCATTCACACTTTCAGCTGTCAGTCCTATCACGAAAAGTCCTCATGGATAGCCCTATATTCCAACCTAATTGCAATAGCCGCAATAGCAATGCAATGTTGACACTATTGTCCAGGTGTTTGTTGTGAGAATTGACGGAACATTACTTTTGTTTGCGATGGCAAAACAAACAGAATTGCTGACAAATTTTCTCAGATTAGCAGCCAGTCTAGGGCTGAAAATCTCGTAAATAAAGATAAAACTACTAATAATAATGCTGACGAATATACACTTACTTTTTCAATTGATGATAGAAAAAGTGTAAATGAATTCTTACAAACATCGAAAGGTTTTATTCATAACAAATCTACCTGTGAAAGATTGATAGTGTGATCGTAACATTTTGCATAGAGATCTCAATAAGTGCTGTAATGATTAGTTTTAGCATAGTTTTATTAGAGTTGTACGAAATTCTATACTAATTCATAAAACAAATACATTCAATCAGCTTAGAAAATGATACTCAGTATTTTTACGATTTTACTAGCTTAACAACGAAATCATACGAAGTGAAGTGAATCGATTACACCAAAAAAAGGTGTCAGTGCATATAGACTTGTTTGCTATATATATTCAGCAGATCTCAAGTAGGCACTTCAATGCGACACATATTGTGGCCAAATGTGAGCCCAGTGGTTTTCGAAAAACCCCGCTGCAGAAGTGAATCAAAAGTGCCAAGAATAGGATCCGGGTACCTACTATGTTTTGTATAGCTTTGTTGTGTTCAAAACTTATAAAAGCGCCAGCTCGAACGACTTTTGATGCTAATCTTCCATCAAACGACGTTCGAGTTGGCGCTATAATTGATATAGAAGAGTCACAGGGATTCAAAATCATGAAGTTTGAGCTGTCGCATGCAAACATGATAAATCATTATGAGTTGGACACAATTCATTTGGTTTTTTGGCATCAATCCGAGTAAATTAATCGAATTGCCCAGATTGCCTACCTTTCGGGTCTCCAGGAACCGGTTCCGCATGGACCATATTGGACCGAGTTTTTCAAGGGATGTGCACCGATAATTGGTTCTTTATTACACCGGTAATAAATTTTATGACAAAATATCCATCTACCGAAGAGTACCGATGTGAATTACAAACACAAAACTGCGATGGAAACTTACTTTTCTGATGTTTCGGGTTTCCGAAACCGGATTTGAATAACTGAATGATTTGAGAATCTCTATTTACAGTCCACGTAAATACTTATTCAACAATATAAGGACGCTTCAGATTACTTGTTTAGTTACGAAACTACAGGTTGTCAAAGTAAGGGTCTCTAAAGGGACTTTTTTTCAGATGTAGCAGGTTCCCGGTGGCCACAATGACGCAACTCCAGATCTCCAGATGGGTTTCCGAAAATCGACATGTGTTTCATTTCAGCCCAACAGAACTAAATTCAGTCACACTGATTTTTTCGAGCTGTTTGAATTCTCGGGTCGAAAACGACCCTAAGTCACAATTTGTAACTTTTATTTTATGGAAGCTCCCTAAGAGGACATACAAAACTTTTGTTTCCGCAAAAATAAATGATCCCACAAAAAAATACCTAATTGTCAGAAAACGTCAAATTTCCAGGTTATTTTAATCAACAGTTACAATGATTTGAATTTTGAAATGGGTCGAAAACGACCCAAGGTCCTTACTAAGGTTCAGTTATATCCCAAACTCCGTAAAAAAATTGAAAAAAAATATTGTTCCAGACCCCCCGACCGATTATTTTCGTTTTGGTTGCAAATGAAAGGGCCAAATCATGGCTTTCTTGTGTCAAAATTTCAGACATGCCGAATTTTTTGTTTTGAAATTGCTCTACGAAACACACCGTGAGCATATCATAGACTGACTGTACATGTCAATGGTTGCTACTCCGTGATTGATCGAAACTGGTAAGAATTGCACTACGATCCAAATGAATAAGGGATGGGAGTTTCCGCTTACTTTCGAAGTGCAATTTTAGCAGATCCAATATTATTGATCAATAACGGCGCCGGCCAAGTCCTTACAGTCAGTTGGGATGGGGAAGGAATGTTAGGGTGTAATGATTGTTGCTTCTAGAGACCGAGAATACCTCTGCATCTCCACAATCACCACGGGAAGTGTGTTTATCAGTGAGGGAGTAAAAGATCTGGGAGTCACCTCTGGTCGGTGATGCAATCCATGGACAAGGGGAAAACAAACGACTTATCTTTAAAGCTAGTTTTGTATTTTTGTCTCGAGAAGTTTTTGGAAAAAATACGTCAACATCTATAATGTCGAACAATTCAAAAGACGTTTTTATTAATGACATTCGGGCATAGTTTTTCCAGCTTTTCTTTACGAATTTTCCCAACGGTGAAAAATTTTGTGGAAAACTTTTTCCAGTTCATATTTTTTTTGGATTTTTGAGAAAATTTGCTTAAATTTTCATATAAAAACTTTGTTTCTACGATGCTTCGTTCTTGAGTTATGATTTTTCAAAGTAAGTAGTGTCAAGCGAAAACAAAAAATTTCCACCTGAGTTTTCCGGAAAAATAGGCGACCCTGAATTTTTCTCAATTTTTTTTTATTCATATATCCATGAGCCCTGCCTGTGGAAAAAGTTTCATGAAAATATGAGACCCTTCGGCCCAAACCCGTACGGTAATAAAAAAAAATCCCCTATTGAACAAAATTCTAAGTATTATAACATTTTTTTTTTGTTTTTTTTTTCTACTTTGTCCGGTATTGGGTGCTGTCCGATACTGGGGGATCTCCCCCTACAACATATATAGATAACAAGCGTGACAAGGCAAACCAAACGAACAGAAAAATAATCACTTAAGTATAAGGCCGTTTGTTGGTGTTTTTTGAAACTCCCATATCGATTCAATCTCTCCCCAATGCATTTTAGAAGCAAAAGTCGAATGATGACAACACCGGAACCAACTCCGAACCAAATATGCGACATCAAACTGATGGATTTCATTTTTTTCGCCTTTTTGTGTTCGCTGTCCCGACGAGAGCCGCTTCGATAGCACAATTGATTATTTTAATAAGAGTATCCCATTATTATATTTTTATTGGTATCGACAATTTGTACCAGCGTTGTGTAGGTTCCTACCAAGGGTTGCTCCAATCGGAGAGTAGACATTGGGTAGTCCCACTGTAGCAGATGTGAATATTTTATTAGAGTAACCACTGTACAAATTATCAATAAAATAATTTAACAAAATGTGGATTAACCTTCAATTTTTAACTCCCAAGAGGGTGACATGTTTCTTTTCGGCTCCATCAGTGCCTTATGTTGGCCGCCCACCGAAAATGAAGATCAATTACACAATCGCAAAAGAAAAGACCACACGCAATAGTGTTACGGATGAAATATATTCGAAGTTTCTCTTGAAACAGTTCACTTAATACTAAGTTATTGTATAAAAACAAACACTCGACTGTGTTTACTTCGTCTCGTTCATGGCAGTGCTGCCAGTTTATCTAACTATTGAGGGGCGATCACTGCATAATCCCACACCTTAGTGTACACAAATAATTGGCGGATCAAGGATACGAAGCAGTTGAACACGAGGATCCGGAATTGTATCCGGGAGATGGACGTCAGTGCTGTTCAGCGCTCTTGTGAGAGCATCGCGACTAAGTTGCGTCGAACGGCTGATCAGGACCCCTTCTCCAATATTCATTGATTTTTCGAAAAATAATTATGTTTTACATTTACATTATGTTTGAAAATAAATACTGAATTTGTCGAAAAAATATTTTTTAATTTCTGACTGAAAAAAATCTCATTTTTTATTGAATACCCGTTATGATTTTTTTCATAGAAGCACCAATAATCCTTCAAGCAGGATTTCGCATTTCACCCGTACATCCTGTACTGCTATTGTTACTGCTTTTTCGCGCAAAGGATGAGCGAGCATGTGGTCAGCTTCCCCTCCTCTCCAACTGAATCCACCCACACCACACCAGAAGCAACAGCCGCTATATTGGTAGGATCCTACCCCCGACTGCAACTCGAATATGCGGCCTAATAATGTTGCCAGCCGACGCGACGCGACGTAGAGGAGCGGTACCTCGCTGGCTGTGTTAAACGCGAAGCGCGCGATCTGCCAAAACTGATATCGACTCGTGGGGGCCAAACAAACCGCGCGCGAGCGATTGCTCGGAAACGATTAAAAAGGTTGCACACACAACTGCATATGGGTACATAAAGTGTCGTGGTGGACACTGCACATATGCTTCGTTCCGGAGCGATGGGCGGGGGAAGGAAATGCAGGTTCCTGTCTCGTCTCTGCACTTTTGATGGTGGTGTGGTTGGGCCTTCTTCCTGTTGCTGTTGTTCGACGAGTACACTTCGACCTCCCCGCGTTTTGGGCGAGGATTGGCCGTTCCGTAGAAATCGGGATTTCGGAGAAATTTCGTTGAAAATTCCTCAGGGAGCGACTGCAGATTTACCACAATCAATCCCATCAGTCCGGAAGATGAGGAAAAACGGTTCCCTGCAGCGGAATGCAGCCCGGAAAGAATCTTATCTGCACACCGTCGTCGTGAAGGCAGGGAAAGAATGGAGACATTTTTGACGGTATCAAGCAGGAATAATTTATGAGCAGCGGGGCGGTTTGGTGTTATCTAGCTGGCGACGAGGCCAAAGCATCACCTTGGGCAAAAGTTTTTCCACTGACACCGTGGCCAGGCGGAAGATTGCGTTTCGCGTGTAACTTTTAGGATAGGAATTCCGTTCCTTGGAAGTTAACATTTTGGAAAATTCTAAGAAATGTGCGGTACTTCGTACATTACAGGAGAGTTGCATAAGTGCAGAAGAGTTTTTATACGTGAATTTAAGTCATCCGCTTATAATATAAAAAGTGCTTCTCATTGAATTTATCTAACCTAATTATACACATCCAAAGGCGAAGTCGTGTTTCCATTCTTGTAAATTTGAAAGTTAATTCAATACTTTTGTGTAAAAAGACCATTTTTTAATTTTTATTCCCTTTGAATGATTATTTAAACTATTGCATGCAACATTTTTCTATTAAAGATATACATCATTTTATTTTTTTTAAGTTGGTTAATTGAACGATTGGATAAAGACACTGTCGAATCGAATTGGTGGTAGTCTCATTGACTGAAGAAATTGCCCTGGTCAGTTAGAGACCCGAGTAAGTTTTTATTGTACATGTTGTGGACATATATTATATACGATTTCTCTAAAATTTTTTTAAGATTACTATAGCAAATTTTTCAAAAAATAATTTTATAAAATTTCTAGGTCTTGTATGAAGAATTGTTTAAAGAATTACCTCATGCAGTCAGACAGGAGCACGCTCTGCAATTTATCTTAGTATTCCTGTGGTGAATTCATTCTAATTCTGTTAGGTACTTCTCCAGGGACTAGTTTGGGAACTGCCCCCACCAGTCAGTCAGTGTTGGTAGACTCACACTCAAATTTCAATCAAGTTCTTAAGTTCCCCCGTGAGAGCAAACTTTTTTTTATAGCTATTCCAATTTTTTTTTATAGGTATTCCAATGAACAGCTTGAAGAGTTATTATTATGTGATAGAACTCGAGCTTGATAGGTTTGATCTTCGAAATTTTTAAAATTAAAACGAGTAACCAACCTGATTGCTTTAGACTAACAGTGTATAGTGCTGGTGATCTTCTTTTTTAAGACAAACAATGGCATCTGCACCGTCAGATTGCCGACGAATGAAAAGTATGAAGAGGAGTTCGTCTTGCATTTAGCTCACAGTAGACGGTATAAGTAATCGATAGATAGCTTTGATAGTATAGTATAGATAGTATAGATAGTATGATAGAAAAATGAAAGGCCTGGAATTGAGTACATGACCTTCTGCTTGTAAATCAGAAGTTATAGCATTATACCACCATTTTTTTGAGTTGATGGAAAAAGACACAATGTGACGATGATGCTTAAGTATGAGAAGGTGGGTTTGAAGAAGAGGCAGATGTTTAAAAATAGAAGCGTTGCATCCTTAAATAGTTATTTATGCAACAAGTTGCAAAATGATGGCCTTTCATGCGATACATCGACTCAATAGTTTTCAAGCAGGTGATCTTGAGTATGACAGTCAAAAATTTTCTCTCTTCAATATTGATCTGAATTCGACGACTGACTAGGTAAGAAGGCGACTTATTTAAGCTGTTTCTCATAAGCATAAGCCTGCACGACCAGTGAAGGAGCATAAAGTTAGGTTACGGACATTTTAGGATTTATTCTTCAGCAACCTTTTCGTACACTGTGGTCATCTGAATCAGAATGGCTCACTGGGCTCATTGAAGTGCGATACGAATCGAAATAACTTATCATTGATTGAGGAGTATGTAGGATTCGTTACGCTACAAACTCAAAGAAACAGCATATATTAGATAGAATGAGAAATTTGTAATTTTGAGTTAGCTACTGTGAATCAATAGATTATTCGTAACATTTAAGGTGAAACAGTTTGAATTTGCACTTAAACTACAAAGGTACAAATCTCGCAAAGAAAGCATCCAACAACAGTGTCCTTTTTTATTTTGGGTTTGTGCACTATTGAAATTTCCTTCTTTAGAGCATTGACTGTTCTTTGCACTAAACTCATCTATCATGAACGGAAGATACAAAGCAAAGCAAACCAGTATTTGCTCATCAAAACCTATTATTTTTGGGTGGCAATACTATTGGGTTTATTCTACGAGATGGATGAGGTGAGAAATCTCGGTCCTGTATTGCGAGGAAACAATACTCGACTCGACTTAGGTAACTCTCCTTGCTATATAAGACCGAGATTTCTCACCACACCCAACTTGTAGAATAATCCCATATACGATTGAACATAAAACATTTTCCTTGCATTGTTCGATGACGCATTCAACTGTTCAGATGATTGACTTATTACCCAAAGCAAAAAATAATTATCTTAACAACCATTTTGCAGGTGCAAGTATCGAGGACGCTTTTATGAGTTTATGAGCGTTCCTAGTCCACATAAGATTTTGCAATAATACATGTTTCATGTAAGACTGAAAAGCTGCATAGAGTAACTAAGTAACGAGAAATTTGTGAAACTTAAGTCAAAACATTATCGTAATAAAAGAAAAATTCTAAGTTTTTTTCCCTATCGGGTGATGCGTTCTTTTCTTCGGTGTGTTTCGTTTTCGCGCGTTTTGCTGGGCAGTGCTTCGGAAAGCCCAAGCAGGACAGTTTGTTTTCGGGACGCCAAGTAGTTTTACGTTTCGCGTTATGTAAGTGCGAAAAGATATCCGTGTTCAGTTGAGGATGGATTACCAACTAATGAGCTTGTTTCATGCTTATAATGCCACATTTTTTCATGACAGCGTTATTTTTATGTAATATTCAAACAAACTTTGTGTGTCCGAATGAGATAAAATACGCCGATAAAAAGACTTTTTATTTACCTTTTTTTTTTTTGTGATTAATCAACATAAAATGCCAAGATTGGGTTTTGATGCCAAGGCAGAAATTCAAGGAGAGTCACTGAATTAAAATCTTTTAACTGGGCCCGATGCTACAGCATCATTGTTTGGTGTTCTCATTAGATTTAGAGAACACGGTGTCGCGGTAGTGGGTGATATCAAAGAGATGTTTTACAAGGTTAAAATTAGAGAAGCTGATCAGAGAGCTCAATATTTTTTATTCCGTGATGACCCGAACAAAAATGGCCAGATGTTTATGTCATGCATTTGGAGCTACGTGTTCTCCCGCATGTGCTCAATTTGTAAAAAAATATAATTGCTGCAAAGTTTTCAAAGAATTATCCAGATGCAGTTAACATCATTACGAAAAACCATTATGTTGATGATTGTCTTGCAAGTGTCCGAACGCCATAGGAGGCTGTTAATGTAATGAATGAGGTAACACAAATTCGAAATTCGAAAGTTTGTATCAAATTCAGATGAGGTTTTGAAAGGTTTACCAATAGATAGAATTGATAATTCGAAACTTATATCATTGGATATGGATGAGCCATCATATCAAAAAGTTTTAGAAATTTTGTGGAATACTGGAAACGATCAATTCGTGTATAAAGTTGATTGTACTGCATCTTCCGATACACTAACAAAACGTAAGTAAGTAAATGGCTGCTTGGGCACGTCAGGAGTTAATCATCAATATTAACCTCCTTTTCCCGAGCAGCCTAGATAGCCGCGTAGTGTCGGTAGCGGTTGTTTCAACTGGCTAAGAATTAACACTACGGACTGCCTGTTCCGGTGGTAAAAGTCCACCTCACAGGTGACCCCTAATTTATGGTGTGATGCGTACCGTGCCTAAGAATGAATGGTTAGGGGGGTCTAAATAAAACCTAACCGCAAACGGAGCCTGTGGGGTACCAGGGCGCCCTCCACAGTATTGAGTCCTTCCTGTGCTACCCGGAGCAATGGTGCAGGTGACCTTGTGTTTCTCCGAGATAATCGGCTGCCCTTCTTCATTCTCTATCTTGAGGCTTAATAAGGGTGGGATTATGAATATGTTGACATTTAATTTAAATTATCACCTATATGGATTCGCATTATGCGTTTTACACAGTGTATTCTGTGCTCTTTCGCCTTTGGCGACTTTAAATAGATACCGATCTGGTTTTTTCGTTGCTGGTCTTTTTCGTGCTGAGATTGCAAAAAGCTTAATCCTGCCTAGTTTGGGTAGTGGCTACGGTTAGGTTAGCTCAGATCAATCTTCAGCATAAAAGAACAGCAACGATCAATCTTTGCAGACTCATGCAAAATGGTGCAGCCCAAGTGGCGCTAGTTCAAGAACCCTACTTTCGTAGAGGGAACTTCTATCTAGGTAACCTTGTGGACCCAGTTTTTGCTACTTTTAGCAAGCTTGAAATGGCAAACTCGCGCTCCATGCCCCGCGCATGCATGCTCGTTAAAAAAGCAATTGTTGCTACACTCATTTCTGAGTTAACTACCAGAGATGTATGTGCTGTCACAATCGATGTTTCTGTTGGTGACCTCAACAGGAAATACGTCTATTGTTCGGTATATTTACCACATGATGAACCATCCCCAACGGATGACTTCAAACGAGTTGTCGTACACTGCGTAACAAAAGGCCTTCCGCTGATTGTGGGCAGTGATGCCAATGCTCATCACATCATCTGGGGCAGCTCGGATATCAATTTGAGAGGCTCCAGTCTGATGGAATACTTAAGTAGTACAGACCTTGGATTACTTAACATAGGCAATCGCCCAACCTTCATGGTTTCTAATAGAGAAGAAGTGTTAGACATAACGCTCTGCTCGAATAGAATCAGTCACGAGTTGACGAATTGGCATGTATCAGATGAGGAATCATTATCTGATCATCGCTACATCTTCTTTGAACATTCAAATGTAACTGCGCAGACTTTGCGTTTTAGGAATCCCCGGTCAACAAACTGGGAACTCTACATTGAATTGGTTGCGACCAAATTTCATGGATATTCTCCGTCCATTGAAAATCCAAGTGATCTGGATGATGCCGTTGATACTACAACATCCTACATTATGGAAGCTTTTGAAGAAGCATGTCCTCTGCGGTCTGTAAAGACTACAAGAGGGACCCCATGGTGGAATTCCGATCTGACCAGACTCAGGAAACAATGTAGAAGGAGTTGGAACAGACGCCGTTCAGCTGGATCAGAGTCGTTCAAGTCAGCTCGCAAGGCTTACAAGAAGGCTCTTCGTTCTGCTGAACGATCCGGCTGGAAAAACCTTTGTACAAATGTTTCCAGTTTGAGTGAAGTCAGTCGGTTGAACAAAATTCTTGCAAAATCTAAGGACTTCCAAGTGAACGAAATTCGCTTACCTAATGGTGACTTTACTTCTTCCGATGAAGAAGTTTTAGAATGTTTATTCAATACACACTTCCCCGGATGTGTGGACATAGCATCTATGGATGAACCAAATGTCTTTTCATGTAGTTACGAGTCTCTGGCCTCGGCTCGCAGTATCGTAACTACTGAATCGATTCAATGGGCACTTAATAGTTTTGCTCCTTTCAAATCTCCAGGAGCGGATGGGATTTATCCTGTTCTGCTCCAAAAGGGATTTGAGTCTATCAAACATGTTTTGAAAAAGCTACTTGTAAGCAGTTTTGCTACCGGGTACATTCCCAAATCCTGGCGTGATATTACTGTAAAGTTTATCCCAAAAGGAGGACGTGCGTCGTATGAGGAAGCGAAGAGTTTTAGACCAATCAGTCTGACCTCTTTTCTTCTGAAATGTCTGGAACGCATTATCGATCATCACATCCGTGATGTTTATTTGGCAAACATGCCTCTTCATGTGAATCAACATGCTTACCAATCTGGAAAGTCCACTGTGACTCTTTTACACAAAGTTGTATACGATATCGAGAAAGCATTCGCTCAGAAGCAATCGTGCTTGGGTGTTTTCTTGGATATTGAGGGTGCCTTTGATAACGTGTCTTTCGATGCCATATTGGAAGCCGCACGAAACCATAGGCTACCTACAATGATTACCAATTGGATTCATCAAATGCTCAAAAACCGACATCTCTTCTCGACATTGCGTCAAGCAGCGATTCGAAAATTGAGTGTTTGCGGATGCCCCCAAGGGGGAGTCTTGTCACCACTTTTGTGGAATCTCGTAGCAGATACGCTATTGAGGCAACTCAATAATTGCGGTTTTCCAACTTATGGATTTGCCGACGACTATCTAGCTCTGATAGTTGGTATGTGCATAAGCACCCTATTCGACCTGATGCAAAGTGCTCTTCAGGTAGTCGAGAGTTGGTGTCGCCAATATGGCCTTTCGGTTAACCCGAATAAAACATCTATTTTACGGAAAGACGAAACCGCGATGGAATTCGACCTTTACGTCTTTTTGGCACTGAGATTAATGTGACTGATAAAGTAAAGTATGTCGGAGTCATTCTAGATTCCAAACTTTTATGGACAGCTCACATTGATTTCAGAGTCAAAAAAGCTTGTATGGCCTTCGGTCAATGCCGGCGAACCTTTGGTAAAACTTGGGGCCTCAAACCCAAATATATCAAATGGATTTACACAACAGTTGTTCGACCAATATTGGCATATGGATGTCTTGTGTGGTGGCAAAAGGGCGAAGTGAGAACAATCCAATCAAAATTGGGCCATCTCCAAAGGATGTGCTTGATGGCGATGTCTGGTGCGTTCTCTACAACTCCCACAGCAGCGCTCGAGGCCCTTTTCGACGTTGCGCCACTACACATATATCTTAAACAAGAAGCACTTTCTTGCTCTTACCGTTTATGGGTATTGGATCTACTGGAGAAAAATCCAGTGAATCGTAGATCTACACACACTTCGTTGTTTCCACTTTTGGTGAATTGGGACAAAATTGTCCTTGCTCCAAGTGATCTCACAATTGCTTGTAACTTTCCTTACAGGACATTTATCACACAATTCCCTTCACGGGAAGAGTGGACGTCTGGCTATTTGGAAAGAAGTATATCAAACAATATAGTATGTTACACTGATGGCTCCCTTCTTGAAGGTAGAGCTGGTGCAGGAGTATATTCTCGTGAGCTAAGGCTGAATCAGTTTTACTCACTTGGTAGAAACTGCACCGTTTTTCAGGCGAAAATATTTGCTCTTATGTGTGGAGTGCAATCAGCACTTCAACAGCGCGTAATGGGTAAAGTCATATACTTCTGTTCAGATAGTCAGGCTGCTATAAAAGCTCTCGCTTCGGCCAACTCAAGGTCGAAGCTTGTTATCGCATGTCGAACTCAAATTGAGGAACTGAATTCAGTCAACTCTGTCAACCTTGTATGGGTACCTGGCCATTCTTCCATCGCTGGAAATGAATTGGCTGATGAGCTAGCTCGCGATGGAGCATCGCATGACTTCATTGGCCCTGAGCCGGCTATTCCAATTTCGAAGTGCTGGGTGAAGCTTCAGATAAACTCTTGGGCGGCAACTCAGCACAAGCAATATTGGAATAGTTTGGAGTCGTGTCGTCAAACAAAATTGTATATTACTGAGCCATCTCCAAAGGTGGCGAAGTATTTAACAAATCTGTCAAAGCAGAATTGCAGTCTCTTGGTCAGAGCGTTGACAGGCCACTGCCGACTCAACTATCACATGGCAAATATTCAGCGTGCTGACTCATTTGTGTGTGATAGTTGTGACTCCGATTATGGAACTTCGTATCACCTGATATGTAACTGTCCAGTTTTTGCGCAAATGCGATTCCAATTACTTGGTAAACACTTATTAAGTAAGTGTAGAACTAGCCCTCGTGTGTTAAAATACACTCAAATAAAGAAAAAAAAAAAAAAAAAAAAAAAAAAAAAAACTTATTAAGTGAAACTGAATACAGAAGCCTGAATCCTCAGGACATCCTGTTATTCTTAACCCGCTGTGGTAATGAGCTATAGGCTCTCTTTACGCTCATGCGTTTTGCAGTGCCCTTTTTAGGGCGCTGTTCGAACCCATTGTGGTATGGAGCTACATGCTCTCATTTCACTTATGCGATCTTCCCTCTTCAAGGGACCCCACTCCTATTTCCTCCCATCTTTCCCTTCCCTTTCCTCTCCCATCGGGTAGATGATGAAATAGGCTCAAATATGGCGATGGCACAAATCTCCCAACTGGTGGGGAACGTGCCTTTGGAGCCGGCCTTCTGATACCTATACCTGAAAACATTAAGGATCGTTTGGATGAATGGTCTGTTAGAGTTAAAGGCTTGGATTCATTTAAGATTCAAAGGTGTTACTCTAAAGCTTTAGAGGTTAAGAAAAGAGAAATGCATGTCTTTGTAGATGCATCAGATAATGCATTTGCTGCCGTTATATATTTGAGAACTTTATCAGGAGACGATATTGATGTAAGTATCGTCGCTGCTAAGGCTAGGGTGGCTCCTATGAGGGTGATGACCATTCCAAAATTAGAATTGCAGGCAGCATTATTAGGAACACGGCTGGCTAATACTATCACAAAAGAAATTAGATTATAAATACATGAAACTGTGTATTGGTCGAATAATAGTACTGTTTTATCATGGATTAAATCGGATCCACGGAACTATAAACAATTTGTTGCTTTTCGAGTTAGTGAAATTCATGATAGTACTACCTCAAACCAATGGAGATGGATTGATAGTGAAAACAATCCCGCAGATGAAGCTACTAAGGTGATTAAAAGGAAATCCATTTGATTAGATGGACCAAGTTTTCTAAATCAGCCCTAAGAAACTTGGCCCAAAATAAACGGTTCATTGAGAACATCTGAAGAATTGAGACATGTTAATCTCATAATAAATGCATAAATACCTGAATTTGAAGGTATTGAAATTAACAGGTGTTCAAACTGGTAACGTTTGAAAAGGTCAGTTTGTATGACCAAGAAATTCATTGAAAGATTACGCATAACAAAGTGTAGATTAGCCATTGATTCATCTTTATGTAAAAGTGATTTTGACTGGGCGGAAACAATTCTCATAAAAAAGCTCAAAGCGAAGGGTTCTCAGATGAAATATCATGCTTAACGTTCTCAGGGAAAATTGATGAGCATAGTCATATCAGGAATTTAAACCCAGCTCTAGACGAGCAAGGAATGTTGCGATCAAATGGAAGACTAATAAACGCTACGTGTTTATCTCCTTTAGCAAAAAGACATATTATATTGCCTCAAAAGCATCACGTGACAAAGCTAATTTTACAACACTATCATGCACGTTTTCAGCATCAGAAATTTGAAGCGGTAATTGCAGCTGTCCGTCAAAAATTCTGGGTTGTGAATATCAGAGTTGCTTTGAAGAAAGTGAAAAATCAATGTCAGGTTTGCAAAAATGTAAAAGCCAGACCAATCCTTCCATTGATGGCTCCTCTTCCTGAGTTTAGAACAACACCGTATATGGAAGTATTTACGTTCACTGGCGTGGATTATTTTGGTCCGATAACAAAATCAATAGGAAGAAGAACGGAGAAACGATGGGGAGCGCTTTTTACGTGTTTGGTAACGCGAGCAATACATTTGGAAGTAGCCTTTGATGCAAGTACTGATACTTTCTTTCTTTGTCTAATGAATTTACAACACTTACGCGGAAGAGTTGCTGAATTGTATAGTGACAACAGTACAAATTTCATTGGTGCTAATAACGAGCTTAAGAAAATAAAACAAAGGTTGGCGACTAAAGGAATCGATTGGCATTTCAATCCTCCTTTGTCACCACATTTTGAAGGAGCTTGGGAAGTAATGGTTAGAGAAACGAAAAGTTTGATAAAATTCTTTCAGGGTACATATCGTGAACATACGCTTAGAGCCACGTTCAACGAGATTGCATTTATTATTAACTGCAGGCCATTAACACATATTGCTTTAAATTCTGAGGAGGAAGAACCATTAACTCCGAATCATTTTATTTTAGGATGTGCAGGTGAAGCCGAGCTATCTTTGAATGATGTTAGTCAAGCTGAAGCTTTGAAGCAACAGTGGAAAAAGGCACAAAACTTGACATCTCACTTTTGGCAACGTTGGATTAAGGAATATTGACCAACCCAAGTTAAAAGAACAAAGTGACAGAAACTTCAGAAAACCATTGAAGTTGGTGACGTTGTAGTAATGGTGGATGAAAATTGAAAATGTTTTCATGAAAAGGGTATAATAACAGAGGTAAGACCGGGGAAAGATGTTCAAGTAAGATCAGCAGTTGTTAGAACTAATAAAGGTATTTTTATTAGACCTACTGTTAATATGGCGATTTTAGATGTTAAGAAGAGCATCAGCGAAATTCAAGAGGAGCTCCATAATATTGCGAACAATAATTCAAGTAAAAAGAATGCTAACAAGGTTTCACGGTTTGGAATATTTATGTCCGTATTATTGACTATGTTATACATTAATGCGGTGAATGGATTACAAATTAATCCTATTGAGGAGGATGGAATAATATTTGATCATATCGGAAGTTGTTTGATAAAACGAGGCATTTGGAGAACACGGATTACCAGTAACGTTGTTCCATCAGATGATATTTTTCAAATAAATCATATGCATAGAAATTTAAATGAAGCCTTGAAGTTTATTGGTAATAAAACAAATGATAAATCAATGGAAAACCTAATTTTATCAATTGAGCGGCAATGCGATAATGTTCTTCAAGACGTTAGGATTAGGTAAAACTTAGACATAAGAAAATCCATAATTGTAAGTAGAAAATAGGAAATAAAACATTACCATCACAGCATCGATCGAGTTGAGTTCACTTTTTGCAAAAAGAAAGTTCCCCAAAGAAAAGTATTACCGTGAGAAGTATTTGGTTTCTTGTTCAGAAACAATTGGTCTTCGGAATAACGTAAGTTTTTTTTTACTGTGGATCGAAATACAATATTCTTGGTTAGCGTTCTAAAAAACGCAAACAGTAGAGGTTAATGTGGTTCAGCTATTGATCAAAGGGAATGTAAACAAAGAGAGCTTTTTAAGTTAGATAGGTCCTTTTGAAAAGTTGTTCGAAAAATGATGTTTCAAGAAATTCCTTGGGATATTCCTTTCCTCATAAATTCTTCCAGGGAGAACTTTTAAAGACTAGCTAGTATTTATTTATTTTATTTTTATTTTTTTTATAACTCCGAATATTTTTTTGCAAAATTTCTTTTAAATTTATCTAAATATTTATATAAAAATAAAATGTATCGGAAATATTTCCTTAGACATTTCGCATGGTGAGATTCTGCTATGAACGATTCCATGAGTTCCATTAAAATTCTCGATGGAATCTTTTCTTGAGTTTGTCCTTCAGAAACTGTTCTAGATTCTGGAATTTTAAAATAATCAATACCTCGGATCTAAATGATTCCTCCAGACCGCCAAAGTAACTTTAAAAAATAATCTAAAGGTTTTCCTAAGAAAATCCTTAGAAACTTCTTTGAAACTTCAACATTAGTTTCTCCAGGAGTTTCTATTGTACTTCATTAGGCGCAACTTTAGGTAGGATTTCCAATTAAAAAAATACAAATGAACATTGCCAATTTATTTTTGCGTAATTCCTAGAGTAATAATTAGAGGAATTGTTTTATAAATTCTTGTGAAGAAAGCTGTATTCCTGTACAATTGCCAGAAAAAATCTTATAAATGATTGCTCATTAAAATCTATAATAAATCATAGAGGAATATTTCCAATTAAGTCTTTTTGAATAATCCAAGAAAGTATATTTGTTGGATTTTCTCAACATTATTTTGGATTTCTTTGCAAGAATTGTATCTCACTTATACAGTTACTTCAGAACTAACTGATATATATGATGTATTTTTAAAGTATGGATTTTTTGGGCAAACATTTGTGTCATTTCTGGGCAAAAAGAAAAGAAAATAAGAATAACAGAAGAAAAAGTCCTAGTAGTAATCTTGAATTGTTTTCAGGAGAAAATCTTGAGAAGATTTCTTAAGGTGAGCTCCATGAGGAATTGATTTTATTTTTTTAGTCTATGGTGGAATCGCTGAGAATCCCTGCAGGAATCATTGTGAGAATTCTTCGAACTAATGCCAGGTTTAATACCTGATAGAGATCGAAAAGCGATGCCCAACAAAGAATATCTAAAAAGGTGGGAATTTTTTGGAAGATTTCATATAGAAATCCAGGATAAAACAAATTTTAGGCACATTACTGGAAAATAATATAGGCATCAATATATGATTTTTTTTTTGTTTTTTTTTTTTTTTTTGTAATAAATTAGTCGAATTTCTACAGACTCACTCCAGGGGAATTCCTGATAGGATTCTAAGAGAGATTCCGAAGAGTATCGCTAAGTATTAAAATATGAATACTTTCTGAATATTTAACTTAAGAATCGATAAAGTAATTCTTGAAGGATTCTCACAGAAAAAATAGTAATGTAAAGATAATTCCTAAGACAGATTCCTGGGGAATTATTTGGATACATTTCTGAAGAGATTTCGCAATGAATCCTTCGACGAGCTAAGGGATGGTTGCAAATCCTTCAATGTAACGAGTAGCAAGACTATTAGCAAAAACCTTTCTTTGCAAATTTTATAAAAGCGATTTTTTAGGTAGATTACTTGCAAAATCTCTCTGAATGATTTCTGATTATTTTTTTGTTATCACTTGCACTTCAAGATGCTTGAGGTTTTCAAGGCTTTTCAGCAAAACACGGAAGCCTTGATTCGCTTAATAATGATCGAGATCTTCTGCCCAAATTCGGAAATAATGATCATGATTGACGGAACTCTTTGTTTCCTCACTTGAGTAGGAAAGCCTGGGATGAAGGCATTGATAGCAATTCACGAAGTATCCCAAAAGTTTTGCAACTGGTCCGATTTGAATACCTTGAGATAGTTCCTCGCAAACGAAAAGAATGCCATCGCATAAAATAATGAGTCGCTCGATTCACGATCGAGGATCCTGGTTCAGCGCGCCATCCTGTCTCGCGGAAAAGCCCCCCTAACTAAGAAAGTGCAAACCAATTTGTATTCCGTCTTTTCGCGCCGCGTGGCTGCCCGACTGTCTCATCCGAACCCCCAAAGCAAAAAGGGACCTTAATTAGTCACAATCGAAAGCCTTGAACGTTGTAGCACGATTTTCGTTACCCGCTCGGCCGGCCGAGGTTTGGATCGAAATCTTTCTCCAGTCGATCCCCGCGAGAGGTGTTCGGGAGCTAATTTCGCAGAGCAAAGTCGCGTCTAGGTTCCTACAAGTCAGCACTCACGCCATTTCCACGGATGGACCGGCGAGTTATCAGGAAACACCGGGCTTGAATCACTGAGCCTAGAATGCCCCGGCAAATCAAGTCGTTTCTACAACGGAGGAGCGCGCTTATCTGGAGTGCAGTTCGGCAGAATCCGAACCGAATGATGCTCGGGTGGAGGTGGGGGTTTCGTTCCACGAAAAATCTTTCCATCATCATCATCGTTGTGGTCGTTGTCGTCGTCGTCGTCGTCCCATTCGTCGGGTTGCATTCGTTGACTTTGTTTGCAATCAGATTGCTCATATTGTTTGCTTGGCACTGCACATCGGTTCGGGAGTAAAGGTACCTACCAAACAACGAACGGCGGGCACAAATCATGCAATCTAAGCCTTCGCTGCATCCTCGGATATATGTGGAGAGGGAAAACTGTGTGGAACCGTAAGATTACTCCCGCATATGTATGCTTTCGCGCGAAAAGCAACAATATCGTCAACGTCGCAGTCGGTGCTGACCAGGGCCGGCACTAGTGGAGAGAAAATATTCTTTTTATGTACAATTTCAGTAGAGTTTAGGGCAACTTCACCGGTGGTCCAAATCACCGGTTTAGTTCAAATTTTTCTTCAGTAATTTCTGCGTGGATTTGCTCCAGGAATTCCTCTTAGGATTTCCTCCAGAAAATCCTCCGAGGATTTCCTCCAGAAATTCCTTCTTTTTCATTTTTTTCCTGAAATTCCTTCAAGGATATTTTTTTCAGAGAATTCATCCGGGGATTTCCTCTGAGAATGTTTCTTGGGATTTTGTCTAGGATCCTCCGGAGATTTCATTATGATATTCCTCCAGACATTTTATCCACAATTTATTCGGGGATTTCCATCGGGTGTGTCTCAGGCGATTCTACCCCATTACACCGAATCCCATTACCTCGAATGCCATTCACCCGAACTCCATTACCCCGAATGACCCATCACCCCGAATTCCAATATAATGGGGAGATGTCATCAATATCATCATGTCAAGATAATCGTAAATTCGGGGAAATAGCATTCGGGGTGATGGAATTCGGGGTAATGACATTCGGTGAAATGACATTCGGGGTAATGGGGTAGAATCTTCTTCCGGGGATTTTCCCCAAGAATTTCCGGGGATTTCCTTAAAATAGAAATTCCTCTGGGGATCTCATTAAAAAAATGCTTCGGGGGTTTTCTCCAGGAATCAGTTTGGGAATGTTTTTCAAAGAATTCATCCGAGGATTTGCACCAGGAATTTCTCCACGAAATTTCGTCCAGGAATTCCTTAGAAAGTTTGCTGGATTTTTTACAAGAAATTCTTCCGGGTATTTCCTCCGGGAATCGCTTCTTCCCCAATCAATATTTTTTGCTGAATAAGTGTTGAACAAATCACTCTCCAGCAAAGTTCAGCTGATTAGACTGTTATTCAGTAATTAATGGTACTCGAGACCAGAAACATCTTTGAGGATTTTCTCCAGAAACTCTTCTGGAGATTTCCTCCAGGAATTTTTCTGGGGATTTCCTCCACGAATTCCTCTAGCGATTTCGTCCAAAAATTCTATCGGGGTTTTAGTCCAGGGAATTTCTCCAGGAATTCCACTTAAGATTTCCACGACGAATTCCTCCGGGGATTCGCTCCAGGAATTCCTTTGATGAATTCTCCCATTAATGTCTCTTTACATTCACACCAGGATTTTCTCCAGAACTTCTTCGAGAAGTACCTCTAGGAATTTCTTATGGGATTTCCACCAGAAATTACTCCGTGGATTTTCTCCAGAAATTTATGCGGGGATTTCTTACAGCAATTCCTACAGGATTCCCTCCAGGAAATCCTCTTGAGATTTCTACCTGGAATTTCTCCAGAAATTCCTCCGGGGATTTCCCTCTGGAATTTTTTAAAGGAATTCCATCATGAATTCTAGGATTTTTAACAATATTTCTCCCCACATTTTCCTCTGGGGATTTTCCCCTGAAAAACCAAAGGGGAATTCCAAAAGAAATTCCTCCGGGTATTTCCTCATTGAATTCCTTCGGGAATTTGCTCCAGGAATTCATCCGGAGACTTCCTACATAAATTTCACCGACAATTTTTTCCAAAAAGTCCTCCAGGGATTTCCTCCAGAATTCTTGCGAAACCTCCTAAACTAAGAAATAAACATCTTCAGAGTCTCTCCAGGAATTCCTTCGGCGTTCCTCTAGAACTTCCTATGGAGTTCCTTCACGAATTCTTTTAGAATTTTTGCCAGGAGTTCCTTCTGAACCCACCATGAATTTCTTCGGAGTTCCTCCGAGAATTATACCGTTGTTTCTACGGGCATCCTTACGAAGCTCCACCGGGACTTCCTTTGAACTCTCATGGATTCCCCAGGAAATCTTTCTGAGTTCCTCCAGCAATTCCTCAGATTTCCTCCAGAATTTTCTCCGAGCTCCTTCAGGAATTTCTTTGGAGATCCTCCCGGATTTTCTTAAGGATTCCTCCGGCGTTCCCTCCATGGTCCCATCAGGAAATTCCCCAGAGTTTCTCTAGAAAATTTTCCTCCGGTAATTCCTCCGAAGTCCCTGCAGGAATTTCTTTGAAACTCCTACATGAATTTATTCAGAGTTCCTCATGAAATTTCTTCGAAGTTCTTCTGAGTCTTCCTTCAGATTTTCTCCAGGATTTTTTTGAAGCTTCACCAAGAATTCCTTCAGATTTCCTCCAGGATTTTTTTCCACAATTTCTCAAAGAGTTCTTCAAAGTTCTAGGAAATCCTCCGGATTTCATCAGTTTCTTCGAAAAAATCCCTACATTTCCTCCGGAGGTTCCTCCAGAGTTCCTCCTGAGATCCTCAAGAGTTTCTCCCGAAATTTCCTTCGGAAATTCCTCTAGAGTTCCTCGTCTAATTTTTCCGGAGTTCCTCTAGGATTTTACTTAAGTTTTTTCCAGAAATTCTTCCTGATTTTCCTCCAACAATTCTTCTGGATTTCATACAGCAATTCCTCGGAACTTCTTCTGAATTTCCACCGGGAATTCTTATAGTTCTTCCAAAAATTTCTCCAGAGTTCCTCAAGAGGTTGCTCTGGATTTCATTCAGTAATTCTGGAAAGTTCTTTCGGAGATCCATCGGGAATTCTTTGGAATATCCTTCAAAGTTTGTCTAGGAATTTCTCCGGAATTCCTCAAGCAATAGCCCCGGAGTTCTGTCAGAAACGCCTCCGGAGTTCTTTCAGCAATGCAACCTTGCTGAGTTCTTTCAGCAATACACCTTGCAACGAACGCTTCCAGAGTTTTTCCAAGAATTGCTACCGAGTTCCTCCAGGAATTCCTTTGAAGTTTCTCTAGGATTTTTTACTGAGTTCCTCCTTCAGGGTTCCCCTGGAAATTCTTTCGGAGCTTCATCGGTAATTCCTCTTGAGTTGCTCAAGAAATTCCTCCGGAGTTCTTTCAGCAATTCTTCTGGTTTTTATCTAGCATTTCCTCCGAAGTTCCTCCAGAGCTCCACCGGGAATATTTTGGACTTCCTTCTTAGTTGCTTTTGGAGTTTTTCGTAGTTCTTTCAGGAATTCCTCCAGAGTTCCCCCAAGATTTTTTCCGGGTTTTCCTCATGAATTCCTGCGGAGTTCCTTAAGCAATTTCTCCGGAGCTGCTCCAGAAATTCATCTAGGATCCCTCCAGGATTTTCTTAAGAGTTGCCTTGGGCATTCCTCCAGCAATTCCTACGCAGTTCCTTCAGCAATTGTCCCAGACTTCCTCTGGGAAATCCTCCAGAGCTTTGCCGGAAATTCCTCCAGAATTCCTGCGTGAAATTGTTCAGAGTTACTCTAAGCATTCTCTAAGCATTAGGGCCCAGATAGCCGTAGCGGTAAACGCGCAGCTATTCAGCAAAGACCAAGCTGAGGGTCGTGGGTTCGAATCCCACCGGTCGAGGATCTTTTCGGGTTGGAAATTTTCTCGACTTCCCAGGGCATAGAGTATATTCGTACCTGCAACACGATATACGCATGCAAAAATGGTCATTGGCATAGTAAGCTCTCAGTTAATAACTGTGGAAGTGCTCATAAGAACACTAAGCTGAGAAGCAGGCTCTGTCCCAGTAGGGACGTAACGCCAGAAAGAAGAAGAAGAACTCTAAGCATTCCTCCTAGAATTTCTTCGGAGTCTCACCAAGATTTGCTTCAAAGTTTCTTCAGGAATTCCTTCGAAGTTTCTCCAGAAATACTTTCGGAGTTTTTTTTTCTCCGAAGGAACTCCGAGGAATTTATGGAGGAACTCTGAGAATTCCTGATTGTTCCTGGAGGAACTTTAAAAGGAACACCGAAGTAATTCTTTTACTTCGGTGTTCCTATTAAAGTTCCTCCAGGAACAATCAGGAATTCTCAGAGTTCCTCCATAAATTCCTCGGAGTTCCTTCAAGAATTCCTTTGAATATTCTCCAGAAATTTCTGCATGGTTCCACCGGGTTGCCCTCCATAGTTCCTTTAGGAATTTTTCCAAGAGTTTCTTCAGAGTTCTATATGGAATTTCTTTGGAATTCCTCCGAGAATTCTTTTAGAGCTCCACCGGTACTTCCTTCAAATTTCCACCATTGTTCCTCCAGGAATTATTTTCTATGCTTTATAAACCTTGTTGACTGCCTATTATTCAATATTTTTTAGTTTCTTGAATACTTGACATGATGATGACGTGATGAAGATTTGCGTGAAAAAAGCTTTTAAAAAAATATCCTATTCTCTGAGATATACCGTTTTGAATGTTTGCGACTACTTCAGAGGTTACGATGTATGTATTTTTAGGATTTGGTTTTGTTGCTGTAAGAGATGATTTTAAAAAAACTTTAGGCTTATACAAGTATTAATTTTCTTTTATATCCGAGACCACTTGGAAGGAACGAGGGGGGGGGGGGGTATAAAAATAAATAATGAACAAAAAATTAAAAATGAAAATTAAATTTATTTTTTTCGAATTTTTATTTTTAACGATAGTTGTTAAATTTTTCCAATCGTCATCTGGATCATTATTTTACCTGGTTTTTATTCTAAAAATTAAAAAAACCTAACTTATGTCAAAAAAATGATGAATCTTTTTTTTTTCTCCCCTTCAAAATTTTCGGATTTTTGAAGGGGGGGGGGGGTGACATAAAAGAAAATTAATATTTGTATCAGCCTTATTGTATTATGTTTAATGATTTGTCATGTGATCAAATACATCAAGGAAATGCATGAACACCCCTAAGAAGGTAAAATTCCCCTATGAGGGTGAATCAATCCCCCTGAGAGGATAAATCAATTCCCCTGAGAGGGTAAATGTATTCCCCCGAGAGGATAAATCAATTCCCTCGAGAGGCTAAATCAATTTCCCTGAGGGGGTGAATTAATTCTCAATCATCCCTGAATGCAACTTTTCTTATGTTTGGGTTGAAAGAACTCATTTTAGCATTAAATTAACCCAACATTGAGTATATTTTTCCAATGGAAATGACGACAAACTACCCAGTAGCGACCTTGGAAATTTAGCCAAAATTGAGTAATTGGGTTCAACTACGGAAGCGCGTTAAAACAACTCAAAATTGAGTTGAATTCCGTCTCCGTGTATAGATTAACGTTTACTTAAAGCTCAAATGACGTCAAACAACCATTAAAACGGTTTCATTCTGAGGAAATCGACTCGTGTAAGATTGATCGTGCGTTGGCATTCGTGTCACTTTGCTAGTAGATCTCCTATACCTTCCCTGGTCAAAAGGGAGTCATGTGACATCTGAAATATGCATGCTTACTTTGATCGACAGTGACTATAGTTGAGTGACATGAATCTGCTCGATTTACAAAACAGTCCCCTGAATCCAGCCCTGATCCCTAACGTCGAAGACTCATTCCCGTTAAATCAGTTTCATGAAAAGATCAATACTTCACCGCCCGGTCCGTGACCCGCCCCCACCATTATTCGGTTCTCGGTGCAGCAGCAGCTAATTCTCATCGCTCAAAGATGGCTGCTGGTCAAGTCCTCTGGATGGCATGCAGAACACTTTTCCTGTGGACAAAAAGTGTGCCTTTTCTCTCGTTGCTTCTTTAATCGCTTGTCATCATCGCCGTCGTTCGATGCTCGTCGTTGTCCTGGAGGAGGGCGGGGTAGACCCATGATCCTTCGGCCTCCAGGAAGCCCCAATGGACATCACAACCAGGCGGGGGTGACAATGTTGAAGAGGCAGCCACGACATCCTTCGATTCGGCCAGCAGCTGGCAGATAAGCAACCATGGGCCAAGCGGAAGGAGCGAAGTTGGCCACGGTTTTGAGCGTTTATTTTGCACCGTGATGACTTAATTTAGACAACCGGATCGAAGCAACCCGGTTCGTTGGTGTTGCAGAATGAAGCGTTGCACTTTTTCTTCGATCGACTGGCTTCACCTTAAGGTGAAACATCTCGGAGTTCAAAGATGGCCGTCACAATGGCCGACTTGTGACCCTACTCGCGTTTTTAAAGGCACAGAACTGGAGAAATAGTAGGCAAACGTTCCTAATCTTCTTATTTTAAGCTTTCTGCTAGTGCACAAAGCCAAAATAAAAAGTACACTGTTATTGGATGCTTTCTTCGCGAGATTAGTGCATTTGAAGTTATAGTGCAATCTTAGAAATATGATTCCAAACTGTTTCACCTTAAATGCACGTTGGATAAATGCGACAAAGCCTAATTGAATGCCACGTGGGCATTTCGGACAGCTTTTGAATAGTTTAAACTTTCCACACAGGTTTATGCTATAACAGAACTTGCACTTCTCGACAAAACATCATTACGTTATCTTCCTCTCATCTAATTGCACTACTTTGCTACTACGATCGTTTATCTTCCCTTTATTTTTTTTGCTGCGGTTGGAAACAACCTAACCTAATCCTCGGCCGAGACGAGAATCCATGCAAGCAGTTTTTGGACGGTGGCAGCAGTTTGCGTGACTTTGGCACGAAGTGTTGTTGTTTTTGGTAATGGTACCATCCGGTTGCCTACCATCATCGCAACATAAGTAATAAAATTAGCTAGGAATATAAATTTGAGCGCCATTAAAAAGTGCTCCAACGCCGATTCAGCCCCTTCCTTCGTTCCCCTTCCTTGGGCGGTGGGGTAAAAGTGCCTAAATTGTTTCACCTACTGCAACGTAGTTATCTGAACTTTTTTTTATGATGGAGGATTTTTTTTCTTGATGTGGCACGAGGAATGATATCGGACTACGGCCAGTGTGTTTTTTTAGAGCGTCGTGCTTTGGTTTGAATGTTGCCAAAAATAGTGCAAAATATAATTAAGGCAAACATGCAGACCTCTGTGCTACGTGTCTGGGATGCAATATCGATTTGCATATTGTTGGAGGTTAGTTGTAGAAAGACAAAAAAGTAGTTTGAACATCCTTGCTGTGGAAGTAAACATCTAAGATTTCGACAAACAGTTGAGGGTGTCTAAATATAATTGGCCTTTGAATGCGCCGAAGTCTATGAGACTATTCGATACTCACTGTACTTTACATATCTAGATTTAGCTGATATCAGTCACTCACCTGAAACGAAATAGAAAAAAAAAATTCATTAATGGATTGCCAAAAAAGAGTATATTTATCATTTTCTGCGTACACTAAAGTTCAAAATCACCTGAGATAGGTACCAGGTAGAGGTAAATTCGACTTGAAAGACGAAAATGTATATTGTTATTGTGTGGTATTGCATCTGCAGTATTACAACCCTATGCTTACAGTGGCGTTCTGATTACTCTAAGCGGCATCCTAGTAGCCAAAGAATGTGAAGTTGACACCCGATTATTAATCAGGCAATCAAGTAGGCATAGCGAACAAACCAACACCACACTCTTCCAGTAACGTCAAAGCAAAGCGTCAACCTTCGGTAGCGCTCCCGTTTGCCCACATCTTTTCCGAACCACACAGTTATATCAATTGAAAAAACAAAAAATAAAATAAATAGTATGGAATGAGCTCACCAATCAATTATTAAGTTTGATGCATACGTTCTGCACGGTTCAAACCAATTAGGAAAAAACTAACAATCGATTTCAAAAATGTTTGTCTTGTTATGTCTTTATTGCTACTCAGGACTTACAAATACTATTGAGCTGTGAATTGCAGGATTTGTTGTCACTTGATGACGAAGCACTATCAAAGCACGTGCCTTAAATTGGTGTCACTTAGGAGCCACTTCAGTTTTTTTTTTTTTTTTTGTAGTTAATCACCTTAGATGGTTCACAGTTGTTTCTTGTAAAACTTCTTTCTGAACGGATAGTCGATTTCTTCAACGATCTTTGGCGAGTACCTGGCATAAACTTCCGTAAATTTCTAATGACTGATTCCATCAAGGAAGATTCTTTATAGATTCCTTGTTGTTCAATCTTACATCCTGTAATACGCCAAATGAATTGCAACAAAATTTTGATACTCATATACCACAGGAGTTATTGTCTATCTGTATGTAGATGGCGCACCAGTTTCCGCTGGAACAAGCCCTAAAGTCACAAAGCGATTGTGGTGTGATGAATCTCTCTAATATTCTGCCCCATTCAACGGTCTTCCCACTGTATATCGTCCACATCGGGAGCAGGATGATACAGTGAAGCGTCCGGCTAATAAAATATGATTATGATTATATAAATCTAATAATTATTACGTCTTTATCTGGCCAGCATGATCGGCTGTGGTTCTGACCTGCGGCTGCTGCCGGCTCACGAGCATTACTATGTTTGATGCGATGTTTCATTTAACGGATGGACGACCAGCACGGAGGGAAAATGGTGGGGTGGAGTTCTGTGATTAAGCTGCAAACTATCCGACCTCGTGCATTATTATGAATGGCACCGCCCAGCATGAAGGAGTTGACCGCCACGTTCGTTGGTTTCTATGCGATGCACAGTAGTCCAAAGCTGACCAAAAGTAAAATAAATTATGTTTACTCACGCTGATTTTGATTCTGATCATGTCCCTTTTTTTGCAAACAAAATTTACCTAAGTTATCTCAGCGATGTTAAAAATCTTGGTTAAAAAACAGGTCTCTCCGCCAAATGACAAAGCAAGCGTGCATATGTAGGTAGATTGCACATAAGTAGTTTACGGAACAAGGTGCAGAATGATGATTTTTACAGCACGAGTCGTAAATTTGCAATTTCGTAGAAGACCACTTGAGGGTGTCAGAAATTATACCGGAATGCATTCACCATCATTTACAATTTCTGAAAAATAGTTGTGTTATGATTCATTACGCAACTCAAAACAGTTGCGTAATAAGAAAGCGTTGCGTAATGAATCATTGCAGCACTGGTTTCAGTTGCGTAATGACTATTCCCGCACTTCAGTGCAGGAAAGTAGGCCGTTTCATGACAGATTGTCGAGATGAAAAACAGCCTATTACGATGAGAAATTGCAAAAAATATTTCTCCTAATGCTCCCGAAACTCAACTTTCAATATTCCCACATAAAACAAAAGCTCTTCATTTGAAACCTTTCCAAATAAATTGGTCAGATGAAGTTAAGTATCTAGGGGCCATGCTAGATAAAAATTGAACTTTCAAGAATCACATTGAGGGCATTCAAGCCAAATGTAATAAACATGTAAAATGTCTGTATCCACTCATTACAGAAAATCAAAACTTTGTCTTGAGATTAAGCCTTTGATCTTCAAACATATTTTCAGGCTAGTCATGTTGTATGCTGTACCAATATGAACCAGTGTTGGGAAACTCGTGCTCACGAGTAAAAAAATACTCACTCTCGTACTCGTTTGCGAGTAATACTCACACTGTGAGTCACTCATTCCTTACTCTAACTCACGCGAGAGTATGACGTCATAACTCACTGCGAGTATTACTCACGTAAAGAGTAATACTCGCAGTGAGTATGACGTCATTACTCTCGGTGAGTGAGCAAGTTACTCTTTGTGAGTATTGTGAGTAACCAATTTCCATAGCAAAATAAGATTGTACATAAGTATGTTCTACCTAGAAGACTATAAATGTAAATAATTTAAAGTGTTTACAGCTGTTGTCGACTTCAGTGTGTATTATGATATGCAGTTTTATAGTATGGTAAACTATACCGAATTCAGACCCAGTTTTTCAAAATGGATAAACAAGTTATAATGGCGAAAGTTCGGTTGTGTTCAAATACTTTCCAGGCCAATTTATTTCGTTTAGTGGCATAAAATAAATACTGTAACTTTTTCTGAACGCGTTTATGCTATTGATATTCAAAGTTGAATTGGAATATTAGTAAAAATGGAATAAGGTACCGTGGGGCAAGTGGGTAATGGAAATCGTATAGTTGAGATTCTTCAAATTCTAAAGACTTTAAATTGAAATAAATGAGGTCGTCTTTATTTTTTAACTTAACTCCCACCAAATATAAACAGTATGCTAAAATTGATTTTTATGTAAAATGAAAAAAATACAGAAAAAGTTCCTGCAAAATGTTACTTTTCACTTGCTCCACAAGTTTTTGAACAATAAATTGAAATTTAGTTATATTCACGATTTCTATTAACTTCAACATTAGTTAAGGCGTCTTGTTCCTTAGGTAAGCAACATGTAAACAAAGAAAATTTTATTCTTGTCAATTCAATTTTCTTCTGTTCAGTTTCGGCTCTGTAGAATTTTCACCGGTCGTTATTTGTTTCAAAGAAAGTCGGATATGACATAAGATAACTCTTCAAGAGAAATTATTTTTTGGAACGGAATCCTTCAATAGTATTCGGATTATTTTTTGTGTGGATAGACCCATACCCCATTTTTATGTTTTGGACTAGCTTTACATTTACATTCCATGAGATTCCCGTGCGTTCTCTTATATTGCAACTTTTCAATCATCGTTTTCCTTTCAATCGGCTGTCCGAAGTAGACACATCAATATCGTCTGGCAATATCTTTTAGAGAAGTTCCATGATTGGTAATAGCTTTTATCGCTTTGAGCATTGTGTTTCTTGAATTTGAAGCACGTTCCGATTTTCTATGATAATTGCGAACCTTGTTTACTAATAGCTACCTAAAAAGAAAACACAAAATCAATCTCTAATGAGAAACTTTTTACTTGCCCCACGTGATTAGAAAATTGATGGTGTTTTAATTTAGTTATTTTTATGTCTAGGTCGAATTAATCCCAAAACTTTTATTTTCAGTTTAAAACTGTCAGAGAGTACAACTTAGATGTGGTACAGAGAATTATCTTCTGCAACTTTTTTCTACTGAATATATCAATACAAGATTGCACGCCACCAACTTGTAACGGAGTAATAGTTGACAGGTAGACAATCTTTCACTCTATTATGCAATAATGGTTAAAAAATCGCAGGAATCTCTTATCTATCGTAATGCTCTGAATGGCCTCAAAGGTTTACGCATGAGTTTGATATGTGAATACATATATTCAGTAAAATATTCAAATTATTTTCACTTACCCCATTTACCCACTTGCCCCGCGGTACTTCACATAAATTTGGTTTGCGATTGGCATCTTGGCCATTTCATATGTAATTTCGCTTTTGAATATTTTTAGCAAACCTTATGTAATTTGCGAGTTTGTTCTAGAAAACTTGTATGCAACGTTGCCGAATGAAGATTTCTGATCAGAAAAATGTTCGGAATTATTATATTTTGCTTGGTTTCTATATAGATACTGAATGATAAGTTTATCCTCATTTTTTTTGTATGGTATTCAGTTGGAGCTGCCTGACAGCTTAACTTGTCAAGGCTGAACCCTCGGTCTGGCTTTTGCCAAGTTTCCCCTCTACCAGGACCAATACTCAGACGGACTAGGCAATGGCGCCCACATGAACACTGTTTTTTTATTAGTATTGTGACGTGGTAGTTTTTGAAAAGTACCCATATTCCCTTGCTTCTGAGAAAAGGAAGCATTATGAAAATCAGCAGCTCCATTAGAATTTGCTTGAAATAGTAGTGCATCACTAATACTGTCTAGTCGAAATGGTTTTGAATAATTTGTCATTCAAGTGCTATTCTGATTACTATTGTCTTTTACGTAAGATTAGAGTCTTAAATGTCAAGTGTCGTCAAGTCTTAACAAAATTAGGCTGTTTAGTAGTATTTCTAGTTAATTTCATTTTTTGTTGTTATAAGTATTTATTGGTCATTACGTTCATATATCCTTAAAGAAAAAAGTCGCTTTCCTTGTCTGTTCAACAATTTTTCGAAACTAGCAAGTGTACCCTAATGATCGATCTCAGCGTCTTACTTTCCATAGTCATTTTTATAGTGAATATTGAAGAGTAAAGTTACCTTAGGCTTCTATTACAGTCTCCTACAAGATTCACTTTTCGGTGGCAAATGCAATGCTTCACAACGCCTACTTTCTACTTGTAAATTTTGCGAAAATGAAGCTGGAATTAGATTATTTATACCGCTGTTACAAAAGAGGTATTTCTTATTATGGCAATGTTAAAACCATATTAAAATAAGATTGTCGCCACTCATTTCTACTCAGTGAATCTACTAGTCATTTTCCTAAGAGTTCCTAAGTATTCCCTACGTCGTATATGATAACGATGTATCTAGCTAGCTAATAGTAAGAGTGGCTACGGATCATTCTGGTTAGCAAAAGGCAAACTGAACGTCACTAATAGAATTAATGTCCACTTCGAATAGCTTAATTATTTGAAATGGGCATCAATTCTATCAATGACGCAGAATGTCCGTTGGATCACATCCGAGATATTATTGTGTCTATGCCATATGAATTATGACGCAGCTTTAAGCAAAAAATGCCAAAATGTGATACCACCACTACAGGTTACGCCTTTGGTTTCCATCATATGGGCTAATGGATTATGCCCTCCCATCGCGGCAAGGTCGCATAACCAAGGGGAGGGTCTGAATGATAAGTTTATCCTCATTGAACCATTATACGGGCCTCTGATTATTGTTTGGTCATTACTGTTATGTGGTAATAGCAAGTTTGCATAATTTTTCAATATAGAATTTTCAATAGCGCTGTTTAAGGAACAGACATTTAAAAATGTATCATTTTAAACGTTCAATCTAGTCCCATAATGAATAAAAAATAAATTAAAAATAATTTTCTGAAATATTTTTTTAACTTCTTTTGTTCGATTCTATCTAAGACATGTGACACCTGGCTTATTGTTAGATTTCTGCTCCTCTTTTATGATCTATGTGTTGTCAGAAAACCGAAAAAAAAAAATGAAAATTGAAAAGCTGGTGCTGAAGTTGTCGCACAAAATATTGCTGGCAACGCTGTTTGGCAGACCAATCAGCGGCTTATTAATTTTGGCACAAAACTCAGATACGTTTTGTCGAGTCTCTGTCTCAGGTTTTTATTATTGCAGTAGTGCTGCATATCGTAAAGTAGAGAATAAAAACAATAGTCAATTGGCAAATAAAGCAAGCTCATAGTTGATAAATGTGGAAATGCTCATATCATAAGTACATAAAGCTAAAAGCAGAATCTGGCCTAGTAGAGGTGTAACGTTAGAAGAAAAGAGCATTTACGATGCAACGTGCGCAGCGAAACACCAAACATAAATTACAGCTTGTGTTAAGAATTCATACCGTCGATGGGGGTGACAATGGGTCTAGGGGGTGAGATTGGGTCAAAACGGAAAAATATGTTTTGTGAAATATTTCAGCTTATAACGCAGATATTACTAAAATTAATAATTCATATGCTAGGGAACATATTATTACACATAATTCATAACAATATGCATTTTTAGAAATATTAGTTTTTGTTTACTACATCAATAAACTTGCATGTTGAAATTAGATAAAATTTACAACATAAAATTTCTCCTGTACAAAGTATCACGCATGTACTCTAGCCTCTATCGTTGTATAAGTAGAATGTTTAAAGTCTTTTCATTACACATCACAGGTATTTTCCGGAATCTGTTTGATTTTCCCACAAAAAAATCATTTTTTTCGGTACGATGTCTAAAACATTGAAAATGGGGGTGAGATTGGGTCAAACAAGAACGATAGTAAATGAAATTCCAAGTCCACTTTTTTGACATTTTACGGTGCCGGGTGTACTCTTTTTTCATTAAGATGTGTTTATTCTTTCTAAATACAGCATCTCTGAAACATCAAACAAGTCTACTTGAGTATTCCATGCATTGATTAACAATACAACGTATTTTGACAACTTCTCAAACCAGCAACTGTGTTTCGTGCGCAGCAACATCGTAAATTTTTATCAAAAGGGTGTTTTTTTTTCTAAATTTGATTATTTATCAGTGTTTTCATATTATAGAAACATTTCATGGAAGTACAAATGAGTTGGACCGCTGAAATACTGGGATTATGACGTCAAATTCTGCCTGAAATTTATTGATCGTGAAATGTCGCACCGAAATTTAACTATTTGCGAAGGTTTAAAATAATCACTGTTTCAGTACACCTTTGGGGAAACTGAATGGGCTTTATTGCAATGGGGATGAGACTTTGAAGACAATTTGAGGGAAACACCAAGAAAATTTATGTAAACTTGACGATAAATGTTGGGTTTACATATTTTTACCCATAGCTTCAATTTTCAGTATAATCTTTCTTTTAAGTGGGTGTTTCATACTTGTGAAACATCTTAGATATCTTTTTGTCTTGTTTGCATCGTTTTGTGTCAATATTTTTCAGTTGTTAATGGTTTTGAAATCATATTCTCAAAAACAAGTTATTTCAATTACAGTGACCCAATGTCACCCCCTCTATGGGGTGAGATTGGGTCAGTTTTCATTCACTTGTGGTGCCGCTGTGAATAAATATTTGTCTTTAATATTTTGAACAGTTGTTAATGTACCATCAAAGTACATACACACCAAATTTGAAGTTTATTGGAGTTAAATTGCGATAGTTATTCAAAAAATAAATCGCACATATCCCTTTTTGACCCATTGTCACCCCCAACGACGGTATTATAATAACGTTTTGCGTGCATCAAATAGTTTTCAGAATAAAATTTTCATGTTTTCATTTGAATAAGGTCACCCCAAGAATAGCCTTACTTATTACTTATTATTTATTTGAGCCATTTTGCAAGCTTTTAGAATATTTACAATATTTCAAGTGAGTAAAATTACTCACGAGTGAGTAAATGTTAGTCGAAAACTCACTCACGAGTATGAGCTGTACAACTGAAACTCACGACTGAGTATACTCACGCGAGAGTTCAAGCTGTACAACTCATACTCGCGAGTGAGTTTGCAGTTTTCAGTGAGTACTCACGAGTTTCCCAACACTGATATGAACTAGCTGTTGTAATACCAGGAAGAAGGCACTCTGAAGAGGATTCATTTTATAAAGTGGGGCCACTGTGCGATAGTTGGTGATGGAGGAGGTTCAGTAGCGCCAAAGGCGTCGTGACGCTGCGCTGCTATTGTGTTAAACGATAAACTGTTTGCTTGCTCGATTAGGAAGACAGATATCGGGATTTATCTCCACACGGTGCGACAATTTCAAATTTCGAAAATTCAAATCGATTTGGCTAACTCTTGAATAAATGTCTAATGTGCTGTATGAATTTAGTATGGAAAGCTGTTAAGACGTCTTAGATGAACAAACATACATGTTTTTTTAAATAGTTCAGCATAAGCTTTAAAATATTCAGAACATGGATAGTATTCCCAGATATTTCTCACATAACCCCACCGTGTTGGCAAACGCCGTGAATCATTAGCAAGTGTATCACCTAAGGAAATGAAGATGAGGAATTCATATCTGTTATCCACCCAGTGTGCGATTATTAATGACCGTTTATCAGACATTCCGGGAAAACGCGACACACTGGTAGTGATGGTCAGCATTTCCATTGTGCCTCAGTTACCACCATAAGGAAACTTCCGAAAAACGAGCATCCATTCAGGTGATGATGAGCCCACAAGCTAATGATTCGCGGTTCAAAATCCTTGCAACAATTGATAGCTAACTGGATGTAGAAGCCACTCACCATTGCAAACGGTTTTACAACGCCATTCATCGGATACAACATGCTTGCAACTGCAATCTCAGAATATACTTATAGATCCATTAAGTTAGCTTTAAAGAGCATGAGCATGAACATGAGCATAGATGACCGTAGTTGCTACTCCGTGATTGACCAGAACTATCGAAGTTGCACAGGGATTTAATGAATGGAGCTTGGGATTAGCTTACCATTCTTCTATGTGCACAAATCGAGAGCTCAAATTTCAAAAGTCAATAACGGCACTTGTCACGTCTTTGCGGTCATCGGGGAAGGGAAGGAATGTTAGTTAGACACCCGTTGATACTGGATACCGAGTATACCTCTCCATCTCCACAGTTGTAATGGAAATGATATTGGGTTAGTGGGATAAGGTGAAGATCTGGGAGTCACCAATGGTTGGTGATGCGATCCATGATGTATTCACGCCTAATCGGATTCGCGATATAATTCAATAAGGACTGTTCATTTTATAAAGTGGACACCTTGTGCATGCTGTATCTTTCTTATTAATCAATGAAATTTCAATCGGTTTTTTGCACATCGTTCGACTAGTATTGTACAATGTTGTGATAATAAAAATTCTCCAAAATAATTAAATTTCACACGAATATGGAACAACGATTAGATCTGTCGATTTTTTGAGGTTATCAAAATCAATGATTGTAAGAAATTGGTTGGAAAATTCGATAATTTATATTTTCTATTTTCAAAAAAGGCTTGTTCTTCGAAAGCATCATCAATCAGAAGCCTGATGGAAAAAATCAAGTTATTTTTGGAGCAACAATTTTACAGATATAATAAAATCAATTTTCCCGTATATTTTGAAAGATTTTTTTTTAAATTTGGTGGGAATTGATATGAGTAGAATTTTTTGTGTAAAAGTACGTCCTGACGGAAGTCCTAGTATAGTATTAATATGAAAAATAACTTACGCCTTCATAGAGTTACTTAGTAAGTCCCCAAGTCACATTCAAAGCACAACAGAAACACAATTGCTTTATTCTTAGAAGACCTATCAAAGTACATTGACAATCATCAAAATTGGCAACACTGCTGTAATAAAATCGATTTTATTTTCCACATATTATTTTCATAATATGTTATTCTGAGATTACCAATTGAAAAATTCGGAGAAAACTGTTTACAACTTGCTGTAGATCGATAAATATGCGTACATGATTTTAAAAGTATGAGACTTTTTAGTAAAAACTTCCATGAACAGTAAAAATTATACTTAAAATTGTGGTTTAATCTCACGATTTAGCTTTCGTTTATACTAATATAGTTTCTTTAGTAATCCAAACTAGTTTTGAACACGCTTTTTACTGTTCTCTTTTGCTGGGAGTGAAAGGATGGTGTATCAGCAAATTTGGCCATAAATGGGTAAATCACTAAAGTTACCTAATGTCATAGAATGGTGGAATATGATTGATATTTTTAAAGCTTTACCTTTAGTAGAATAGTAAAGGATACAAACATACAATTTGTTCATAAAAATAAGGATTTTTGTTTTGCGAAAAATAATGTTAAACTTTGACGGACAGCTTTTTTTAAGAGTTTTTGGAAAAACTATTTAGCTCTTCAACCAAAAGCATTTTCAAAGATTTTATATTTTTATAGCATTTTAGAATAATAGGTCAACGATACACAGAAAACCGATTACGATTTTATCAATAAAAAAGATATAGCATAAACAAAGTGTCCACTTTATAAAATGAACAGTCCCTAGTCGCGTTGTACACCGAATAAGTGTTCATCACTCGCACACGCAAGAGCCAGCAACGCAATCATTTGATCAAATACTACTAAGGGTTTGCGGCGCTTTACCATTTCACTACTCGACCGACGCGTGACATGTTTGATTCCTCCCCTTTTCGCCCGCCCCCGCAGGAGCAAGCGTCAAGGTCGAAGGGTCAAACACAACTTTCAATTGTTAATTCAGTGGCGCGGGAAGTGGGTAGGACAGGTAGGACATGTACTACGCACAAAAACACCTGGGTAGGACAGTCAAAGGATTGTCCTACCCACGATTCAACAAAAAAAAAAAAAAAAAACTCTGGTGCAAAGAATTTTACAGAATGTTTGCTGCTCATCCATTTGTTACCTAAAAATATATGAGGAAATTAGAACAACCTCACTGGTTGTAAAGGCAAGCTTTTTGGCCTATTTTTGTCAAATTTGTTCTATAAAATTGGCATAAAAAGGATTTAAATAAATATTTTTTAATATGAATAATAACAAAGCATGATTCAATGAATGATGCAAACGACATGATTGGTAGTAGGTTTATTTACAGAGACTTGGTCTCTAATTCAATGCAAGTTTCTAAAAAGTTTATATTTTTAATTTTTTTAGTCAAAATGGTCTCTTAAATCTTTTTTTCCCTTATTCTGCTTGAATGAGATTCTGACGCAAAATTGTACAGGCTCCAAATAAACCTTCAGAGAATATAATGGGTTCAAGAGCCTCTTCAAGAAATTCGTCCCAGATTCCCCGAGGAAAAGCTTCAGGAATTATCATAGTGATTTTATTTGATATACTTTCTCCTACAGGGTTCTCTTCAGGAATTCTGGTAAAGATTCTTCTACAAATTCCCCCTTAAATTCAACCAGCGATTTTTCAAAGGATACTTAGAAGAATTCCTCCAAATTTCGCTCCAGTAATCTTTGAAACCTCCAAAGCTTACTTTCAGTAATTTCCTCATTTAAAATTTGTTTTCCAAACTATCCTAGAATTTCCTCCAGATATTTTTCACTAATCCTTAAACCAAATTCTCCAGTAACAAATCATGGAGATCTTCAAAAAACTTCTACAAAATTTCTTCCTAGGAAATTCACAAAGGTTTATTCCAGAGTATTTTGAAAAAATAGCCTAAGAGTTTTTTTTACAAGGAACCCTGCAAGAATTTCTTCAAATGTTCATGTGGATTCCATCAATAATCCGTCCACGTTTCCTCCCATAAATCCAAAATTCCTTGAGGGATCCTTCGGACAAATCTATTTTTTCAAGGGATTGACTCCTATTAGGATCGCAGTAGGCAGTTCGCGCGAACGGATGTGTTGAAAATTTATCTGTCACGTTTTTGTCGTCCTCGCAAATTACTAGATTCGGCTGGTGAAACCAATGAAACGGCTGATGCAGTTTGTGAAAAAAAGTGTCTATACTGAAATGAAACGATTATTCTGAACACGTTCTGGGCAGTGTTTCGTTTAAGCCCAAAAAGAAGGTGAAAATGCATCGTGGCCGGACCTCAAATTTTTAGGTGCACGGGTCTGGAGAGCCGGACAGCGGATCAGGCAGAGGGCTTGATCAAATTCTCGCTCACTGGTGGTGACCAATCGATAAGGTTTTCTGCTTGAGAGGCTGTCTGGATCTCTAGATTCGTGTCTTGGGTGTTTGAGTTTTGACTTCGTTTCATCTTCACTTGAAAAATCGTGTTTTTTGCGTCGTCGCGTCGCCGGAGTTTTTTTTCTTTCTCGTTTTAGTTTGCACGAGTGCAGGTTCTCGCGTCGCCGGAGTGATATTTTTGTTTTGTGAAACAAACATGCTGGTTAAAGTAGCTACAGCTCCTCAATCAAGGATAGATGATGATCAATTTGGTGAGCTCGTTTCATGCTTTTATTTTAAATGTAAAACATATTTTGGAACATCTATATATTATGACAACGGTGGAAATGTTACTTAAATGAATTGACTTAACAAAATATGAACAGTTCGTCACTGTAAGTGTCGACATAGACTCTAGTACATTAACATTAAAAAGGCTACACCTTTCCTTTTACCTGATTTTTATCATTAAAAAAATAACCTTTGAATGGTTCGACGCTAAAAGAGTCGACTTATCATTTTTTGAACTGAGGTTGCATGAATCGCATCACTTACCAAGGTGAATCCTGATCATGCAGCTATGATCCCTTCCCACTAACACAACTCCTACCCATGACAACCATGGAGATGCAGAGGTGATCTCGGTCTCTAGTAACAATGGATGTCACACTAACATTCCTTCCCTTCCCCCGATGACCGTAAGGACGTGGCCGGCGCCGTTATTGACTTTTAAATGTCTGGAGTTCTCGAAAGTGTACATTGAAGATGGAAAGCAACTCCCAAGCTACATCTCTTGGTTCCTTGTGCAACTTCGATTATTCTGGTCAATCACGGAGTAGCAACTACGAATTGTACGGTTATCAATGATTATGCTTATGCTTATGCTTGAATCTATTTTTTCAAGGGATTCTCTTGCAGTTTTACCAAACATTTCTTAAAAAGTATCTCAAAAAATTCGCATGTAATCTTCAAAAGTTTATTTAAGGTGTTACACCAGCTTATACTACAGATTTTTTTCCAGTAAATCCTCCGATCATTCCTACACAATTTTCTAAAGAGATTTTTTCCAATGTTTTTCGAGAAATTCCTATAGAAATTCTGCGGAATACAATCCCGAAATTCGATTGATTTTTATCTAGAATTTTTTTAAACCTACCACAAAAGGGTGACTTTAAAACTTACCCTAGTTTTATCAAAGGGTACTCTAGGATTTTCTTTAGAAATACCTCACGGATTTATTTTAAGAAAAAAATCTTGGCATTTCCCTGGAGACATTCCTGGAAGAATTTCGGATTTTCTTTTTATTTAAGACTTATTTGAGAAAATCTCAAAAAACTACTAGAGAAATCTCTGAAGAATTTTTAGAAGGAATCTCTGGATCAATTGCTGAAGGTATCTTTAGTGAAATCCCTAGTAAAAATGCCTAGAATTTGCTGGAGAAATTATTGATTAAATTTTAGAAGACGTTTTGGTCGGGAGCCTTGAAGCGATGAGGATGGAATGATTAATGATGGAATTAAGATGGTTTCTGATACAATCTTTGGAGAAATTCCATTTCTGTGGTTTTCCTTGGGAAAATTCAGGTTGAATTTTAGGTATCCTAATAAACATATTGAAAAAATTCATTTGGAAATAATCACTAAATGATTTTTTTTTGGAAATTTCTGAAGCAATATCTGAATATTTGTCCTACCCATGGTTTCGAACGTGGCCGCGCCTCTGAGTTAATTAATCAAGTTAATTCAATTAAGGAGAAGATAATCTTTTGCATTAAGACTTGAATCAACAAAAATTTGCAAGTGTATTTAAAAGATTTTGAAATTAAGCTTCTACTGTCGTACCGCACAGAGTTTCCCCCATAGGTCATAAATCCAAAAATTCGACTTCAACGAAATCGTGATATTTTTTCAATGATTTGATGTCAAATACTTATAGAATAAGGTTCTATAATTGTTTTAGCTTAACTCTTGCTTTTATGTTTTAATATGGGTCTCTTAAGTGAGATGAGTTAAGTGGAGATATAAATCATAAAAATCTAAACATTTTGACCACTTTCATTACGCTGTCAGAAATGTTACCGAAACTTTACAAGTACGCTAACAATGGCACTTATTTCCAATAACGTTTTAATCGATCTCTATGAAAAATAAAATTAAGATTTGCATATTTTGTTTGCAAACTAGATCGCTGATAAAAGCCTAAATTCTAAAAAACTCGAAAATCTAGAAACATTCACTAAGCCGAAAAGAATGTTTCCCCTCCAAATCCCTTCATGCGTTCTTCTATGAAACTTACCTATGTAGTTATATTGCATTTTGCACATAAATGCAGCTGCGACCGTTTGCGACCGTTTGCGACCAGATTGGTGGTAATCGCTTTTGTGTCGTATGTCCAGTTTATCAAAACATAACTTGATGAACAATAAATGGTAGCTGTCAAGTATCCTAATTTTGAGTTTTAAATTTAGTATCATAGTAGGCTGCTCTACAATACACGTAGAAAACCTATATTGTACAGCTTCTGCGACTTTGTTCACTCTTCTAGTACAAGTAAGTGAATAAAGCTGAAACCATGTTAAAATCACTCAAGTCAATACGTGGAGGGGGAGGGGATAAAAATCTTAGCACCGCCCCTCTTTTATCAGAGCCAATGCTTTGCATGTAGATCACAAATACATATCATATTGCATGATTTTATGACTAATTTACCGACTTTCGTATTTATGACCGCCCTCCTATGTAGCTGGAACAGGGTTTGGTTCTGGGAGGGATTTTGCAAATTTTAAGATAAGTTTGAGTGTTCAAAATTTCACGAAGATATTTGTTGGTAAAAAAAATGAGTTGAAAGATTCAAGTGTGTTTATCCTTTGCATAGTAGAAACGAGTTAAGAAAGATTACAATACATTAGCGTTATGCTATTCAACCGCTCTTTTTGTATGCTTTTCCTTAAATATGTTATCGAGTTTTTTAACAATGAGAATGACTTCGAGTGTAATAACCATTAACCATTGAACTTTGTGTTTTGAAGACTTTGTAATGGGACGCTTAAGCATCTATTCTTCAAATGGACAAATCCGAGTAACATTTTTTCAACATTTTTTAGATGTTCATCCTGTTATCTTAATTTACTCAAAAAAAAAAAATAAATAAAATTGTTGAAGTTTCTAACAGGGGAAGAAATGCTTCCACCGGCATGCTAATTACTTCAATAGCGTTTACAGATATTTTTTTCATAATTTTTAAAAAATCAAGAATAGCTTTTTTTTGAGGATTCGTAACTAGAAGAATTTTGTTATTTCAGCCGCTGCATCAATAAAATAAGTTCCAATATATATGAAGATTTGACAAACTTTTGACGCATCAGGCTTATTTAAAAAGGCTAGAAATTGTTAATTATCAGCTTTATTACACTAACAATTCACAGGTAATTTTGTTGTCATCAAACTCTACAGGGATCTAAAAAAACAATATGGAAGAACATAACTGTGAAAATCTTTAATATTCACAGTTGTAATACGAATCGAACTAAGTTCCTACTCTGTGGTTGCATAATATGAAGCGATGTTTTTCGAAAATATGCTTGGTGAGCCTTCCATTTTTTTCAGCTCTGGAGGGGGGGGGGAGGGTTGATCCCCCCTTGGTTGCGCCACTGAGCTGGAGCCACTGTGTACCGGTTTCAAATTGATTCAATGCTAAGAAATTTAGCAATATTTTTTCAGCTAAATTTTCAAAAAATGTTATTCACAGGGAAGAGAAGTGTATTTTGGGTTCATAAACTGATGAATTAAGTTGTTTAGTGAGGAAAATTACACAGTTTTTTTGTAGCTTGATCGAAGGAGCATATTTTTATAAAAGTATAAAACTGTTTTATTGCTCTTCAATATCATAATGTTGAGATTATATGATTGAAAAAGATTTCAATCCATCGACTCAATGACATTACAATTTACATAATGACAGCTCGCCCCGAAGTAAAATTCGCCGATGGATGATTCAAAAGTGATTTCCATACTGATATCGAACGTCTAAAAATAGTAACAGGTCACGTAAAATGGTAAAACTTTGCATTCTAGTTCAAATTTTAACGCAGTTTCAGAATATGTAAAAAACATGCCAATTTATACTGATGTTAGTCGCGACACCTAGCGGTAGAGATCACACATTTTACGTGGAAAATATCTGCCGTGTTGATTTAAAGTAGAAAAGTGTTTCATAGTAAGACTTCAACCATGACCATGATCATTATCTGACTTATGTGATAGTAAATATTCACTACAGTGAAAGTCAAAGAACAGATCGGTAAATTGTTTCTGAATATATAGAAACAGGTGGTTTTGACTTCACTCAAAATGGATAGGTGGCGCTCATCTAAAATAATGTTTCGGCTCCGCTCAAGTGTCAAAATTCTTGAACCGAGTGAGCTGAATTTACTGATTGATACATTAATAGGTTATCGGGATGATTACATAAAACTTCACCCGGCCTTCCTCGGCTTCCTGTTTATTTAAGGATTCTTATGAGCATATGACACTACCCAAAACTGATATACAGATCTAATTACTGTATGAAGTAATCATCATTGGAATGTATGTAGTAATCATCCAAAGAATAGGACAAAATTCAATCAAAAAAAAAAAAAAAAGGAGCATGTTACCCATACAAGCATATCCGCGGTGCTTCACGTTTTGGGCGATACTGACAAAATGTACATAATTCAAGAAAATATACACGGCGAAAATTTTTCACCTATATTTTGAGTTTACTTTACCCAAAATTAGGTACACCGATTATACTTTCAACCCAAAATCTCTCGGTATTCTCTTTCTTCCACACGAATGTTGTCAAAAATAGAGCAAGCTGCATCTACCCAATAGGGGTACTTTGGTTCAATAAGCCAAATTTGGGAAAATGCAACTTTTCTCAACCTTGGGTTGAAAGAACTCAATTTTGCGTCAAATCAACCCAAAATTGAGTACATTTTTGTAATGAAATTGAAGGCAAACTACCTAGTGGGAAATTTGGAAATTTAAGTAATTGGTCTCAACTACGGAACTGCGTTGGAACAACTCAAAATTGAAATGAATTACGTCTCCGTGTAGCAAAGAAATAGTAGCTTGTTTGTCTATTCACTGCGCCTAAACTTTTCTCCTATCAATAATCAAACTATTCAAAAAAACGCAAATTTGTAGAAGACGAAACATGACTTTATGAAAAACAACGCACTTCGTTGATTATACATGTGTTTTTGTTTATCAAAGTGATGGACGAATCTGAAAACGAAATCAAAACTCGGCGCAAAAGTAATAGGCGATATTGGAAATGATATAGATGACATGTTCATAATATTGGACGAAACTGACAGTTTAGAATACGTTTTTGGTGAAACTTGATTTTTTTAGAACGAAATGACAAGGGTATTTGTAGAAGATATGTGTGGTATTCATGGGGATTTTAAAAATAGGTTTATGGAATGCGAATTACAGTGCAAAGGTTTAAGTTTGAGTTTTCTCCAATTGGGATTAAAACTTGTACTCGAGAACATCATTGGTTATTTTCTCATTGTTATTGATTTGTCAGATAGGCCCTTAACACGAATCTCTCTCGATATGAACATTGGAAAATCAGATTGTGCATTAAAATCAACATCAGAAATCAAAACCATAATAAATGACGCGTGGATGTCATCAGTTCATCCGTTTATATTTTACCTGTATATTCTGAACAGACTTTAAGCCACTCAATCGATTTGACGTTTTGACACGATGAAAGTTAAATGATCAAAATCAAAAATTCAGCAACGCATAAAATTGTGCACCTTTTATTTGTTTTAAATTACACTTCTCTTTTCTGTTAATTATTTTCTTTCAAGGGTTAGGAGAGGATTCTATGACTTTTCCCGGAAAACCATTTCCTGGAATGCCGTTTCCACGACCCATTTCCCAGAATCTCATTTCCCGAAAAGCACCAAATTTAAACTTTCTCGATTTTTTTTTTGTGATTTGAATATCAGAACTGAACGGCTTACAAGAGCCAATCGTAGCAATTAACGCGCAACTATTACAATCCCGCCGGTCGATAATCTTTTCATGTTCTTCTACTTTAGAGGACATAGAGTTTGTTTGCCAATGTCGAAGAATATTCTCAGTTAATCACTGTACAGTACACTAATAAAGCACAACGTTTAGAACAGTCGATTTTTGGTGGTTTTCAAAATCAATGATTTATAGAAATTGACTGGAAAATTCGACAATCTAATTTTTTTTCAATAACGGCATGTTCTTTAAGGTGAAACATCTCGGAGTCCAAAGATGGTCGGCACAATGGCCGACTTGTGCCCCTACTCACGTTTTTAAAGGCACTAAACTGGAGAAACAGTTGGCAAACGTTTCTGATCTTCTTATTTTAAGCTTTCTGCCAGTGCACAAATCCAAAATAAAAAGTACACTGTTGTTGGATGCCTTCTTTGCGAGATTTGTGCCTTTGAAATTTTTGGTGCAATCCTAAAAGTTGATTCCAAACTGTTTCTCCTTAAAAGCATCACCAGTTAGTAGCCTGCTGAAAAATATCAAGTGTTTTTGGAGCAACAATTTTCCAAATATCATGAAATCATTTTTCACCGATATGTTTGAAGAAAAATATTTTAAATTGAAAAAAAAAAACTGATATGAGTAGAATTTCAAGGTTCGATGTACGTCCTGACTGAAGTACTAATATAGTTTTAATATGAAAAATAACCTACATCTTCAAAGAGTTGCTTATTTTTTGCCCACGTCATATTTTAAGCACAATAGACAAACAAATGCTTTATTTTTATAAGCCTTCTCGAAACACAATGACAATCATCAAAATTGGGAACAAGAATAATGTGTTATTCTGAGATAACATATCAAAATATTAAGAGAAAATCGCTTACAATCTGCTATAGATCGATAAATATGCGTACATGATTTTAAAAGTATGAGATTTTTTCATATAAGACTCAAAGAGTAAAATTTATGCCTAAGAATCCGATTAAAACTCACGATTTAAATCTTTGTTATTTTTTTTAATCAAAATATAGTTCTTTTTTAGAAATCTAAACCAATTTTTAACACGCTTTACATTTTTGTTTGGAGTAAAAGGATGGTGTATTAGCAAATTTTGCTGGATATTTGGTAGAGTGACCTAGTGTCAGAGAATGGTGGAATATTATTGATTTTTCTTAGGCTTTACCTTTAGTAAAATAGTAAAGGATATCAACATGCAATTTGTTCATAAAAATGAGGATTTTTGTTATGCGAAAAATAATGCTTAACTTCGACGAACAGTTTTTCTTAGGAGCTTTTTGAAAAACTATTTTGTTCTTCAACCAAGAGTTTTATATTTTCGTAACATTGTAGAATAATTGTTGAACGATGCAGAAGAACTTTTATCAATAAATAAAAAAGATATAGCATATACAAGGTGTGTCACTTTATAAAATGAACAGTCCTTACGATGGATATTAGCACATCACCCTATCGTTTGATAGTATTTTGAGATAGTCAGGAGTTGATTGACCGGAATTAATGAGTATGTACAAAATTTCTATCTGACGGTCGGCTGTGAGAAATCAGTAGTATTCAGTGTAATTTTTTCGGTGCCTTTAGTTATGCAGGTCCAATAACGGCAACGGCCGCGTCATTACAGTTAGATGGTATGGAAAAGCATTTATTATCCCGAAGAACTTTTTCGAAGAAACCATCTGGATCGCTATCGTGTTGTCTACGTTCCCAATGAAATTTGCATTGTCTTACTGGCAAGGTGCTTGTTTTAATGGATCTACAAAATATATCAGCATCCGTTAAAAATTGGCTTAGGAGTCTCTCCGCGATAGAAGAAGCTATTTAAGGATATTGGAAGGAATTCATCATTTTTTTACTTTCCAACAAGAGTCTCAAACAACTGAATATCATGGATTCCTCAATGACGGAGGATCATCGGGACCGTCTTAAGCCGTTGAATGATTTTGTCAGAGATATGGACCTTCTATGTTGTACAGAATAATCGACGTTCATATGGAACCAAGTAACCGAAATCTTAAATAAACTAAGGTTCTCCATTTATGCGGCTTACCATATATCTTCTATGAAACAGATTTGAAAAAATCACTATTTTACCATTCTAAACCATTTGAAATCTGACGGGTCTGTCCAGCAAACGGTACCACCGCACTCCTCAAATGCAGAAGCAAAGCAATTTAAAATCGCCTCGGAGAAGATGCTAATTATCATCAGATGAACAGGCATCTTTCCCGTCACACCTCGGAATCCTGACTGACGGACAAACTGCCCATCCTCATCCCAAACCCCACCGCCCTCTGCTGACGCCGAGAGGAAGGAAAAACAAACTCCGCCACCATCAGGACCGGAAGGAAACCGACACGACAGGCTCCAAACACACTCCGGTGGTCTTATCTGCTCATTCGCTTTTATTCGCCATCAAAATTATTATGGCACAGCCGGGCAGAAATCCTGTGGCAGCACCTCGCGCGAATGCGGCGGAAAAATCCGTATCTTTTCCTACAGTGCGCTGTTGCTGCTGCTGCTGTTGCAGCGATCCAGGCGACGACCACTAACAGCGGAGAGAAAAAAGCGCAAAGCCGGCAAAATGAGGGTTGCAACTCTCATAAAAATTAAAGATAACGTCCCGATAGCGCAGGTAGCGGTTTTAAAATTACATCAATCATAAAAGTGAGAGAATCCGACCACCACCAACCAAACTGCGACTATACACTGGCCATTGGGAAGCAAGGAAAAAAAAGACGGAATCTGGAGCAGGGACACCAACCACTTGGACGGGGATGGCCGTGATGGTGGTTGAAGTGGTGGCGGTGCGCCTGCAGGGTAGGCAAAGCGCCAAGCGTGCGAATGCGGTTGCATAAAACACGGCGGGCAGGGGAGGGAAACGAGAGATAACCGAAAAAAATATGATGAAGCAGCGTGGTTGAGGCGACAAAAACAACCGAAGCTTTGGTAAATGCAGCGGAAAAATGAAAACTTTCTGGCCACTATAAAAGTGCGAACGTGTGCGCGAGAGGATTGGGGGCGGAAGAGTCCTCGAGGATGAAAGATAAAAAATAGTCTACATTGTCGAATGCTTTCGCGGGGCTGGGGACAAAAAATATCAGCCTCTGATTTGTCAAATTGCCTAACGATTGGGCGATTACAGAAATTTCAAGTTGTTTATTTTTTTTTTGGCGTAAATGGTAATGCTCGAGCCATGCTGTCGCGTAGATAAATTTGAAACGATGTGCGCATTCTCGTTGGTGATCCTGTTGCTTATCGGCGTTCGCCGATCGGAAATCGGACGCGTCGAAATTTATGTTACGCTGCTGCGTTTTTTTAGCGGATGGATCTTTCACAAGTTGGAGCAACAACGAAAAACAGCTTATCTGACCGAATCGATCGCCCGGATCGTTTGTTCCAGTGCAAACGAAAAAGGCAAAGAATCGCAGAAATGAATATTCGAATTCCCGAAAGGACATCTGCAAACCGTGTTTGATTACCTTCACGGCATGTCAACTCTCCCTTACTCGATATTCCGTATCTCGATATCAAGTTAGAGAACCAAAGTAGGAGAGAACTGGGGGTAATTTGCCCATAGGGGCAAAACGCGCCACCCTCGATTTGGATGAACGATGTGTTTTAGAATGATTTTTTTCACCATAGATTGTAGAAATGCCTTTCTTTGTATATTTTTTTGTGATTTTCTGAACAAATGTTGCAACAAATATGTTAAATTTGTCCTTAAAAAGCTTATTGAAGGACCTAAACTTTAATCAACTTGTGGGGCAAAACGACAACCCCTATTACATAACACAAAAACAGTCGTTTGAAATCGAATCAGTTATTGTATTCACCGAAAAAAGCCAATAAATTTTCATAATAATAAAGTCATGCGGTGATTAAACCTTATGAATGTAGAATATAATTGGCACAGAAATCTAACTTCAGTTCGAATGATCACTTGGGCAAATTAGGGGTATGCGATATTAGACGCGAAAAAAAATCCAATAAGTAACGTCAATTTCGTATCAATCTTCCAAAATATGCCAACGATCGATAGAACTGTTACATACGCCGAACAATATAGTTAACAGGTAGAGGCGACAAATTTTTGCCTGTCTAGTGTTAGTAGTGACCAACACTATAATATCTAGCCGTTCAAGACCAGGATGTTAGGCAACGATTTGTCGTTTCGAATGTGTTGTTCACACATATGGCCCTCTGTTAAAACAAATTTTTAACTTCTATTCATTTCTCTCGCTTGCGATTCTATCCATCTTGTCATTTCATTACTTTCATTACTCCCTTTCACTCTGAGTAGGGTAGATGTATTAATTTTCGCCCCCTCATACAAATTTAGACTTTTTTGTATGAAGGGGCGAAAATTAGTGCAAATTTCTTGGGTGGCGAAAATTAGATCTTTACCCTATAGGTATTGTATTCACCGAAAAAAGCCAATAAATTTTCATAATAATGCATATGTATTGTTTTGCGAGGTAGAACGCCCCGCTTGAGTTCGGCGATAGACGGGCTGAAAGCGTACGCACACAATCATGCCTGTTTGTATGGTGCATACATCCAGGCGTTTGTTCAGATGTTATTGTTCATTAACATTGCGGAACACGTTTTTGTCTCGAGCACCAAAATATCACTATGTACTCAATTAGGGATTGCTGAATCCATTGCCATTTTCAAAAATATCATAGCACGTCTAGTTTTTGAGATTATGACTGTTAAAAATGCTAACTTTGATGCTTTTAGCCAACTTGCATACAAGTTTTCCAACTTGTATGGCAATTTATTTGCTTAATTTGTCACAAAGTTCAAACTTCTTGTGTTGAACAATACTTTTCAACATAGTTCATAATTCTTCCGCTGATAAAAAGTTATTTTTTTTTGTGGTTCTGAAAAGTATTGTCTTATGCCACGTAAGAGAAACGAAGAATTTTATATGAAGACTGCAAGCATGTTGAAAAAATCGATGTAAACTGAATTTAATGGTGTAATTTACAATCAAATTATATCTTAATTGAAAGTTCAAGTTCTATTTTGCATGATTAATGGATTGAATCACAAAAAAGTTTGATAAATTATATCTTAAATTTCATGTAAACATTAATAAAACCTGTGTTTTATAAAACTTTGACGACCTGTAGCTAAAAATTGGGACGTGCTGGAACATTTCTGACAACAGCATCAAATTTAGTGACCCAAAATCTACTAGAGACGGTGGTAGGTCATTTGGCATAAAGTCGTTTGGCATAAAGCCGTTTGGCATAAAGTCGTTTGGCATAATGGTCATTTGGCATAAAGTCGTTTGGCATAATGGTCGTTTGGCACAATAGTCGTTTGGCATAATGAGTCTGAAATCAAGAATTTCTTAAGATGACATTCGTTTTTACGTTTCTATTGAATCTTTCTGATGATATCACGATATATTTTGGAGTCAATTGATACAAAATGATACTTTATTCAACTATCATATGTTCTTGTTTAAACTAAAGCATATTAGGAAAGTTATTGTCAATAATATTTTATTATATATCAAGAAATTACCCTTTTTTCAAATATTAATTCTTCTTTTATGTTTCGGTATTGGAATAATTTTTTGCACTATAGATTTTGATAGCACAAATTCACCATTCTTTCAAACGTTCTAGGTTTTTTTTTGTTTCTAAATATGATGAAACTATAATTATAGGTATTAAAACTGTTGATTTAAAATGTAAATAAATTTCACCTTCTTTTATACATAGGCTGTTCTTTGGAGCTATATTTTTTAAATATTTTATTGTTTCCAAGTGACAAAGAGGTGGCATTTGATAACATTGATGTGCTCAAGTTATCAGCGAATGGAGACATCGTTTACTGTAGCTTCTCCGATGTTGGTTTCCCGAATGTCATTTCCCCGAACGCCAGTTCCCCGAATATCCCGTTTCCTGAAAAGTTTTTAGCTCTCATAATTGTCGTAACTTTATACACTTCAGGGTGGTGAGCGAACTGGCCATCTAATATGCACCCTTCTTAATTTAATTGGCGGTTCTTTCGAGTTTTACCGTCCTTAGCATTTTGCCAACATGTGTATAACCAAGAATGACAATACCTCCTTCTTTTGATTGCTTATTTTTCTCTTTCGTTCACTATCCAGCCACTGAAGGCTATTATAGCACCTATTTAAACTGCACCACTTTTCAGGGAAACCGCTCATTCGGGGAAATGGCATTCAGGGAAAAGGGTCATTTGATGAATAGGCATTCCGGGAACCGACATTTGGAGAAACCACATTCGGGGAAAAGTAGCACAAACACTGCGACGACTCTGAACGCAATTGTTGATGCCGCAATAATTTTTGTTGTCCAATCAAGTAGATTTAATCATACATTTTGCCTTCTTTTAAGAATAGGTTGTTCTTTATATTTATACTGTTTAAAATTTTATTATTAAGTAAAGCTAAATGTTAATAATTTTTATATTTTGCTGATCTATCAATTTTTGCAAGACGTGCTGTTGTAATGATAATTACTTTAGAAGCTGCCAATATTAAACCCTTCTTTCGATGATAGACGGTGTTTTTGATATACACTTAAAAATTAAAATTTATATTGAATCGTTAAAAAGTTTTGCCACAAATGTTTTCTTGTAAAAACGTGTTGTTCATTGAAGTTATGCTGTGAGAAGATTTTTTTTGCGTTAGAACCTTAAACATTTTAAACGAAAAATAATCTGCTCTCATACATAGGATATTTTTTCATTATCCTAAAGTTCCTTTATTAAGTAATTTTCATCAAGTGTTACGTCCAAACTGGGACAGAACTTGATCTGCAGCGAAATATTCTATGAGCGTTCCCTTTATGAATTACTTGCTTTGCCAATCTACTATATTCAAATATGTATTTCGCAACAAGCTCAAGGATACTCTATGTTCTAGGGCGAAAAAAATAATAATTCCGAAAAGATCTTCCACCAGACCCGTCACGAGTTTTATTTAGTAATGCTATCTAATGTCACAACAATTTTTGAAAATTGTGTAAAATCTCTGAACGATCCCCACGCTTGTTGAGAACCTACCAAAAATGTTTGCTATGGGCTCGGTGGAGTTGATCTCGGTAAAAGCCGATATTCAATGATTATGCCAAACGACCATTATGCCAAATGACTTTATGCCAAACGGCTTTATACCAAACGACCTTATGCCAAACGACTTTATGCCAAAAGGGGTACAATCCTAGAGACACATAATTTGATCCTTGAGACACGCCAAAATGTCATTTTTGTTACGCTGTGTAATAGTATACATGCTGATGCGAAAAATGTACATTAGTAAAGTTCAAATTTTTACGTAACTTCAACGTGACATTACGTTTGGTAGAATTCAAACTAAAACAGTTGTTTTGGTGAAATAGGGGTTGGCGTTTTGCCCCATGATTTTATTAAAGTTTATGTCCTTCAATAAGCTTTTTAAGAACAAATTTAACATAAGTTTTGCATGTAATACAAACTATGACAGTGCACAAGTAGACTCTCAGCGATAGTTCCGATAATTTGGGTGTTTATCGACCTAAAAGCACTAAAACACGTTTTTATACGTTTCTAACATTGTTTTTGAGAAAAAACACATGAAAATATATTAAGAAAAGCATTTTTTCCATTTTCTGAGATCTAGGGTAAAAAAAGCATTCTAAAAATATCGTTCGTTCAAATCGAAGGTGCCCCTACAGTCATCAATACTTATGCTGATGCTTATGTTTTCCTAAATCGTACCGCATACTTTCCATGATTCTGATTTTATTGTGTAGTTTAAAAAGTGGACATCATATGATCACGTTGATAGCTAACAATTTAGGGCGGTTCAAAATTTAAAAATGTTTCAGAATCCATTCTCCCATTTGTTTCTTACCATCCTTACCATAAAAATAGTGTTCTGTGAAATTTTCAGTTTTCTATTTGTGGTGATTTGAAGGTGGCCCAAAGACAATGTAGGTTTATATGGAAATTACTACGGAGAAATTTTGCGATATGTTCCAAACACCCTAGTACTGTAGTGTAAGTACATACTTATTATACCACAGTTAAAACTCATTCTTCAAATCATAATTAAGAAATTTGCTGAAAAGAGAAATTCAATTCGTTGGATAGCAGAAGAGATATTCATGGGTTTGTTTGCTGTTATTTAGCTTTAAATTGGATTATAGCCTTGCAAACATGTACAAAAATCCCAATCAAAATTAGCTCAAAAGAGATTTATTTCTTCCGCAACATGCTTCAGTAATGTTTGAAGAATGAGTTTTTAATACGGGATGATAAGTTTCTACTTACCTTACAGTAGTAGCGTGTTTGAAACCTTTCTGAAAATTTCTCCATAGTAATTTCCATATAAACCTACATTGTCTTTGGGGCACCTTTAAATCACTACCTAGGAAGCTGAAAATTTCACAGAACACTTTTTTTATGGTAAGGATGGTAAGGAGCATTTGAGAGATTGAATTTTCAAACATTTTTAAATTTTGAATCGCCCTAAGCTAACATACATTGTACAAATCCACTGTTCTGAATTCAAATCTTCCCAATAATAAAACTTCAAAAGTAGCATCACAAAGCACCGGTAAGGATCCATATTTGTATAAACCAATACTCAATTTCTGCCCTCCTGCCGAACTTCACATAATCGAATTACAATGCATTATCTGAACCTCAATTCGCAAAAAGATCGAACAGCTCCATCCCTCGCCCATGCAGCTCTAAAACAGAAATTATTATAATATATAACTTTATGATGTGTTGTGCCTCGGCGTTTCTTTGCTGCGGAGCCGCGTGCGCCTTTCAGGATCACGTATGCAAATGTGACACACCAGGGGCGCTCTATAAGGAAGCGCCTTCGGACCTCCCGGCTGATCTTGAGCAGATTTGCAACTTTCAACGGGCCGATCCTCCCCCTGGGCCCATCGCAGAAAAAAAGGCAGGAATAAATTGGGATAATTGAAAGTAATAAGCGGCGTGGCAGCAGGCTTTCAACCTCCCCTTTCAGCGTAAAAGATGCGACGAAGAACGACGGACGACCGTAATAAATAATGAGCCGTGATCCAGCGGGAGTCCAAAGCTACCGGTGTTGATGGAAAGCGACGACGATGAAGATGCTGAGAAGCAACAAGCCAAGATCCCCTCAAGATGGGCTTTGACTTTGGGGCCGAGCGAGCACCCAAAGTAAAACTCGGCTGCTACTCGTCATCATCATCATCATCAGCATCATTGTCGACCTCATCGACTGGCCAATTCCGTGTGCACGACCATGTCCTCAACGCACAGTGGTCCAATTGTTCTAAGAAGCGGTCATACATCATGTTATGCTATATATGAGGGAAAATATCATCAGAAATTGCTAAAGCAATTAAGTCTGCCTATCAAAAACATCACCGATGTTGTTGTCATTGATGTCACTTCTAAATACTGATTAAGGACTAAAGCTACAGGGCTGATACGCGAATTTAAAATTTTTCGTATTTGAGAACAATTCAACATTTTAAAATGCGTGGTTTGCTTCACAATTTGTTACATTTTCATGTGGAATGAGAAACATCGTTTTGTCTATAATTCTGGACAAACTCACATTCCGAACACTCGACTTTTTGAAGCAAATTCATAGGAAAAAATACCTAAAATTTCTTCGCAGGATGATCAATACTTCTATCACTCAAGTCCTCTACATTTAAGAGTTGTGGAAATATCAATTCGTACCTCTGAAATCACCACTGTGTATATAAATTTATAATATTCATATAGAGAGCTTTAAAAAAATAAAAATAAAAAAATAAACGCTTCTCCACATCTTGATATCGAAGAGATTATCGAGATAGGGAGAGATCGAGACAAAGAACATTAATTAAATGGACACCCGTGGATCCCGTGCTATCAAAGTAATAATTCGGATATATCAAGAAGGAAGGGGCCTTCCTTAGCCGAGTGGTTAGAGTCCGCGGCTACAAAGCAAAGCTATGCTGAAGGTGTCTGGGTTCGATTCCCGGTCGGTCCAGGATCTTTTCGTAATGGAATTTTCCTTGACTTCCCTGGGCATAGAGTATCATCGTACGTCTGCCACACGATACACGAATACAAAAATGGCAACTTTGGCAAAGAAAGCTCTCAGTTAATAACTGTGGAAGAGCTCATAAGAAAACTAAGGCTTGTTAGGACGTAAGAAGAAAATATCAAGAATATCTTAAAATAAATCTTTGACATGTTTACTGGAATACCTAAAAGTTGATGAAAACCCGAATTTAGTGCTATACCATTTAATTGCACTATAGGTTGTATCTTTTGACAGATACGTGTATTTCAACCTCAACTGTAAGGCCGTCTTCAGTGTCGTATACTAGAATATCTCGTTTTACGATTCTTTAAATAACCGTTTGAAAACAATCTTGAGATCACAATTGATCCCTGAAAAGGCAAACGAGTTAAAAACAAGACAATACATTTTACGATTTTTGTCCCATGGCTGGTACCACTGTGCATCGCCGTGTCCGTTGTCCCTTGCCTCGTCGAAGAAAGAAGCAGAGCGAGAAAATCGAGTGACTGCGGTTGTTAGTTTGAATTAAACATGCTGTCTTCGTCGAGGACATGCAAATGAACAACGTCTTCGAGGACTGACTGACGATGATGCTGAAGAGGAGGAGGGGATGCTCCACTCCATCAATTCTTCGCATCCCAAGTACGGGGAGCAGCAAGCAGCATCAGAAGCAACAACAGAAGGGAGTCCGTCTTGTAGCTACACATGTTGTGCTTTCATGTTTTGCATGTTTCGGGGGGGTTCGGTGGGGATGGTCTGATTCGTGTTTGACCGCGGACGAGGGTAAAGGGGGAGGGTTCGATTCTGTTGCATTCAGCTCGGGGTACCTGGCAATAATTAAGTGGGCGCGAGAAAGATGTGAGCCTGCTGCATCCATGACAGATTGAGGTGGATATCGTCGAGGTGCTGGGGTAGTTGATTTTTTGAAGCAGATTGTTGTAGTATGGTGGAATGTGGTGAGCCGTTAGGGAAGCGCTTAATTAGTGAAGCTGGTTGGATGTTTAAAATAGTAATGGTGAAATTCAGAAACCGTTTCATTAAAAAAAAATCAGAATAATGGACTGTAGTTTTGAGGAATTAACTTTTTTTTGTAGCAACACTAATTTGAAAGATTAAAGTCTCGTAAAGGGAGTTGCTTAAGACAATTAGTCGTACAAGAAACCGAAACGTTCGACATTTGAAGAATCCTTCGAGTTGATTTTTAAATGTCGTCGAGTCTAAGGAGGGGCTCGACGGGTTTGAATTTTGTATGAAGAAAATCGATCTAATGGACCGGAAGTCTTTTTGTACGAACAAGTTATACCTCAGAAAACCAAAATAGCAGCTATTTAATAGCTGGTTCTTCCGGAGTCATCTGTTCCGTTATCTGTCTCCTGTTTATTGCCGTTTTTTCTATATTGATTGAGGAATCTTCAAGTCACAAATTCATTTACTACACCCGCAATTTATGATAAAAATGTAATTAGAACCTACATTGTCGTGATTTTTTTTTATATACTTCCAGTTTATTGACCCCTCTTATGATAAATTTTATTCAAATTTTACAGAAGCTTCGCTTTAATTACCACTTTCACAACATGCCATATCTATCTTTGGTTTGTTTGTTCAGATTGAATTTACGAAACACGGTGTTCATTTAGGTGTGCACCGCGTGCACATTTTGTGAATAAAAATAGTATTAAGTACAGTTTTTCATTATTCATAAAAAAAATTCAATTCATTAGACTTGCGTCATTGCTGGAAAACCAGATGTTGTTGTTTGAGACAGTTGTTTCAATCTCCATCTCCTTGTATTCTGCTGCTAAAAGACAAAATGTGCAATCAAGAATAACGAAAGGATTATTGACGGATGGACACACAGTAATTGAAAAGTGGATCAAGTAATTCGACAAACATCAGACTAATGTAGCGGCAGAAATTATTGCATTAGTACTACAGACAATCATTTATCATTTTATTTTGGAATCAGACAGCTGATAAGGACAGTAAAAAAATCTAAAATCTTCAATTAGAACCGGAAAATGTGATCAGTTTGCCCCCACTAGCTGATGTTTACGCTTATCAGGATACGAACCACAGAAGCCTTTCTGTCCATGAAAAAATAGATAACTATTTGTTCGGCTGCAACTATAGAAGAATAGTTGACAATATTCCCTACGATCGAAATTTTCCCATTTTGTAAAAAAAACTGATTATCAGTTAAGTCACTGGAGCTGTCATCTAGGTGACTAATATCCTTGAATTGATTTCCCACGACAATGTCTTAGTACGCTTTTGCAACCACAGTGGGGATTCGCTCGTTGGAGCTCCGCTAAATGAAATGACTCGATGGTTGGATGTTCGGTGGCCCTGTCCTAATTTCAGTTTACGGCCAAAAAACATTTATTTTTATTTTTAAGATTTTGTCACACTTCTGAGCATGAGCATGATTGACCGCCCGCAGATGCTACTCCGTTACTGCAAGAACAGCTGTATTTACACAGGGTACCAACAGACGCTACTCGGCATCAGTAGCATCCTCATTGTGTAAGTACTGGTGCTCTTATTATTATAATAAACAATACCGGCGCCGGCTGCGTCCGAATGCAGGTCCATTTGGGAATGGGAGGGAAATGTTGATGTGTTACTTGCTTTACAGAAGCCGAGGAGTCCTCTGCACTTCAACAAGAAAACACTGGGAGTTTGGATATGGGAAAGGATTCGTTTTGGTAAACGATAAATATATAATTCGAAATGAATACGTGAGCATATACACGAATGACCGCACTATCCAAACCAGACACGATACTGATTCCGTTGCTCGCTCAACAGGAGCATACAACAGTTTCAACGTATCAAACTCTACTGACGCGTTTTTTTTTTGTTTTTCACAGGCGCATTTCGTTTTTCCTTCCGCGCAACGCGAACCGGACACAATGGATCCGGATTCCGTCGCTCGCCCACAAGGAACATGAAACAGATTCAGCGGATCCAACACTACTCCCTTATTATAGAACGCAAAAGATTATTTAAATTGTTCATGGACCTAGGTCAGTGGTCCTCAGCCTAACTGATTATGCGGGCTACCTCCATGCTTTCAAAACATGGCGCGGGCCGCATGCTTTTTAAGATTTTGGGATTGCAAAATTCCTTTTTATTTCCTTTGAACAGGTAGTTGAGATCTCTAATCACATATGCAATACAAAACCGGCTCCGGATGCACGTTTCTGCTTCAACTGTAAGATTTGTGCAAGAAAGCATTGGTTTCTGGATTTTTTATTAGAGAAATTCTTAGAACTTGGAAAAACTTTCATCATTATCAATAAAGCCAAAAACATATACATCTTGAAAATATTTATTAGGTCTCCGGACTCTCCTACAAGCCTAGGTCACCTTAATAGCAAGGTCTGTAAAACATAGAAGAAGTGCTGCCTAACAAGAAATAAAGTTATATCGATCAGTTGATTTAACATTCATAGTAGACAAGTTGTCAAGTAAAAAACTTTTTAGAAATTTGAAGAAATTATTATGCACGTCAGCTTACCAAAGCTTAGGATTTAAAAGAAATCTTTTAGATTTAATAGAATTTAGAAGCTTAGGCAGATATTCAAACTTTTGAAGCAATGGATTTTGGACAATGAATCAAACAGATAAGCCAACTCATCCATTTTTTTTTACTGCTGTGTTGCGTAATGGATAATCGTAAGGAGTGTTGATAGACTCACTCTCAAATCTCAATCAATAAGCTCTCCCGTGAGAGCAAACTAATTAGAGATCCGCTTCGCAAATGTCACGCTTAAGTTTTTCATGCAAAATCACTTTATCAACTCAAACCGTAAAAAAATGATTCAGTCACAAAACCCGTCAAAGACTCGTGAATCCCGAATGCTGTTGTTTACGCTAGAAAGGATTATTGTAATTCTACCAGACTAACGAGAAATTATTGCCATGTGCGAGTTAACTATGGAAATACGAGATAATGAGTCAAACAGGTGAGCCAACTCATTCATGAATTTTTATCTGCTGAATTGCGTGGTTGACAACAACGCATAAAAAATCTCAAGCCTGAGATATGCGAAATTGAGTTTTTCACAATACTGATAGAAAGCTATGAAAATTTGAGTTTCTCAAAACACTGGTCTTTAAGGTCTAATTTGTTTATTTTATTATACCGTTTTGTCTCAAACACAGAAAAAAATCCGTTCTCGTATCCGTGAACAGCAGGCGTGAACTCGTCAACAACAAAAATACACCGTGAACTAGATCATGTATACGAGACCAATCATGGTAGTTCACGGTGTATTTTTGACAGTTCACGTTTTCCAGAACGCTTTTTTGAGCGTGAATTCCGAACAGACTCATATTCCGAACACTCGGTTTTTGAATGGCGGTTTGCTTGAAATGTTTCGCTGAAATATGTCATCAAATGGCAAGAAAATAGAAGTCAATTAAAATTCCATTTTAACGTCTTCTAATCTATTTTATACCTTGGGAGTAGTCATGATTATCTAGTTCGAGACCATTAGAACCAGCTCAGATAAATTTATTTGCGAAATTATTCATTTGAATACGATTTATTCGAGCTGTTCGGAATTTGAATCAAGGTGTTCGGAATATGAGACAGAATGAACACGTTTTTCGGCATTTGAATCAAAATGTTGTTCAATACTTTTACGTAAAAACCATACTAAACCAGTTTAAACAAACAATTTCATCGGCACATCTAAAAGCTAACAGTTAGATTTTGCGGAGAAATTATAATTTTCACAAACATCAGGTTATTTATGCCTTTTAGATGCATTTGAAGTCACGGTTGACCTTAAGTGTTCGGAATATGAGTCAAAACGGTAATCATTGGAATTCACAATAAATTTTAAGAAAAATTTCATAACAGTTAACAGTTATCAACAAAAATCAACATGCGGGCCACATCACATTAGTATTGCAAATGCATTCGCGGGCCGCACAAAACTTTATCGAGGGCCGCAGTTTGGTGACCACTGACCTAGGTGGTCACAATAATGGCCTCTGGAAGATCCGGAACATCCATAAAAATGGTCGTTTCGTGAAAATCATCCTAGATCACTACGGTTTTTTTTTCAAACATATCAGAAATCAGTTAGTAAACATAACGGATAATTGGGATTGATGATTGCATTGATTGAGCAAGCTATACAGTGGTAGAAGACCTGGAACCTTAATCGTTCGGGACATCTAGTCAAGCAGTGATTCCCAAAGTGGGCGAATTCGCCCCTTGGGGGGCGATTTTTGGGACGAAGGGGGCGAAAATTTTCAAAACAGAATTTGGGGGGCGAAAAATTCAGTAAAGGGGGCGAAAAGTCTAGTATGGGAGAAATTGAAAAATGACTCATAACGTTCGGAGGACACACGATTTGATAGAAATTTATGCTAATGCTTCTGAAGGACAATCAATTTCATTCTAAACTTTTTCTAGTATCACCTTAGATCGAATATTGTTGTTTATTGACCATTGTCTAAGATATTTCTATCACTCAGTCTGCGCATTATTCCTTATTCTATCCTTAGACATTAAAATCAAACACATAATAAACATCATTGTTACTACATTGTTACTTACTAACATTAAAATCAAACACATAATAAACATCATTGAATAACCTACAACATTCTACAAACGGATTAAAAAACCTATGACCGTAGTTCGGGATTCTTAAGAATTCAAATTCTCTCAATGATCTGGTTGGAGCATGAATTGGCACAGCTGCTAGAAGTGAGCTACAGTTTATATTGCCCTGCAGTAAATCAAAAATAAATAATCTACGCAGCATTTCAGATCTACCACCTAAAGATTCTAGTCTAATCAGCTGACATATACTAATATATGGCGGGAGTCGTATCTGGTCATTCCATGGAAGGAAGCGCAACGCATATCTTAGGAATCTTTTCTGAACGCTTTCAAGCAATCTAAGTTCACCAATTTGACGTAATGCCCAAATTTGAATAGCGTACTCCAATATACTTCTTACAAGCGAACAATATAGTGTTTTAAGTACATATACATCATCAAAGTCTTTAGTGTTCCTAATAATAAATCCAAGCGTTGTAATGGCCTTTGAAATTGTTACAGAGAGATGTTCTTTGAATGTAAGACTTTTATCAACAATTATTCCCAGGTCGCGAATTGAAGTTACTCTATCAATTACAGTACTATCGAGAGTGTATTGATGGATGGTGGTGCCTTCACTACGGTAAAAGGAGATGACATTAGTTATCTTCACATTGACCTGCATTCTGTTCAATTTGCACCATTCATTTAATGACTGTAAATCATTTTGGAGAGCAACACAATCTACACTATCCTTGATTTTTCTATAAATTTTGAGAACGTCAGCAAACAAAATTTTCTCTGATCTAATTATTACACAGATATCATTGATGGACAATGTAAATAACAATGGCTGCCTTGAGGTACTCCTGACTTAATAGCAAAAGTGTCTGATGAAACAGTGCCACATTTGACAAACGCTTTACGATCAACAAGGTATGAACGAAGCCATGTGCATAACCATAAAGGAAACCCAAGATGATGCATTTTGCTAACGATTATATCGTGCGATAGCCTATCAAACGCCTTTGCAAAGTCAATATATGTAGCGTCGACTTGGTAACGTTCCGTAAGTGATTGGCTTACAAAAGGTACAAAAACCATCATATTGGTGACAGTTGACCTTTTTCCTACAAAACCGTGCTGACACTCATATACTATATGGTCAGTTGTAGATTTAATCAAATCATAAACGAAACGTTCGAGCAACTTTGCGAGACAGTTCAATATAGATATTCCTCTGTAGTTCTCCTATGTGTTCAATATAGATATTCCTCTGTAGTTACCTTATGTGTACTTCCACTTTTATGTACTGGAACCATTGAAGCAATCTTTCACGCTGGCGGAAATCTGGACGTAGATAGTGACATATTAAACAATATACTAACAGGTAGCATTAACGTATGTCTGCAATTCTTCAGAAATGTTGGAGATAAACCATCAATACCTGGACCCTTTTGTTCATTGATCCTTGCTAACGCTTCCTCGATGTCTTGGACAGAAACCTCCAGATGCGGTATATTAATGTCGACTTGCTCCACAAACCTGAGGTGCTCATCTATGGTAAGAGGTTCATGATGTACATAAGTTGACTTGAAATAATCCGCACATAAGGTTACTGTCTCCTGACTAGATTCAGATTTTTCATCTCCAAGCGATAAACTTATTGGTAGGCCGTAGGTTCCTCTTCTGCTACGAATATAACTCCAAAAGTGTGCTATACCTCTGATCTAAGCATGACCATTTTAATTTATTCTAGATAACACTTGATGATTGTCAAAAGAAAATATTTGTGTTATGCATTCAGATTTTTTTCATATCATATGAGTTTTAAGAATTTTAGGTTTTCTGAAGATCAGAATGATTTCAAGATACGGAGAGCATTGATAACACACATTGACACCGTCTCCAGACATTTGGCTGCACAGACTGTAACTTATCACTAGACAACGGACAAGAATGCTCCAGTGGCACAGCCGCGAAATATTTTTGGCGAATAGTGTCAATGGCTGAAGCGGGAATCGAACCCACACCCCATGACACGATGCGATCACTGCTTGACGATACTCCACTGGACACAAAGCCTACAATACTCAATCTGTATAAAAAAGTGAAAAAGTTTTGTATGCCATGAGTTGGCTTGAGAACGGATCAATGGATTCGAAACACTTTCACTGTTGCATTTGTTCGGAAAAAGTTTAATAAAATCTCTAGAATAGTCGGAAAACGTAAGAAAACTAATCTTTAAATTTGTTTAGGAAATTTTATGACTTGATGGCAAGACGAAGTTTTCAAGGATCACTAGTAATTAACATAAAGATTTTTTTTAATATTTCTATTGTTAGCATCCAGTTTTTCACAGAGAAAAATATGTAAAGGGTACAACATTTTGTTATTTAGGTTGCACTTTTTCTTACCATTCTTACTTCTTATGGTACAAATATTTTAATTAACAAATCTCTGAAAATTTGGCTGACAAAATCAGGTTCCAACGATGAATTAAAGCCATTTTGTGGAGTGTATATTTTTTCCAAATCTAATATATTTTTAACACTTTTGTAGTAATATACGAGTAAACTTGATAATTTTCTATAATATTGATCAAATGTTTAGTACAGTATATAGATTAATTTAAATATATGAACTTGTATATGAACCATTTATCAGGGGGGCGATTCATAAAAATATTGGCCTCGAGGGGGCGAAAGTCGAAAAAGTTTGGGAAACACTGTAGTATCAATTTTAGTGCAAAGAATTGCAGTACACAAATCCCGATTATGAATTGCTAAAAAAAGTGAAGTATTCGTTTCGATTCATTGCACAGATTAAGAAGCTTCACAAAACCCATCTCAAGTACCCAGACAAGGTGGGATCGCTTCTGAGCGTGAAATATGATACATCTGGTCTCGCAAAGATTGTGCAGCTCAAAAAAGATTCAAAAACTGAAAGCGACACCCAGCATCGATCTTGTATCCCAGACGAACCCACATGCACCCAGCAAGAGCACCACATGCGGCGCGCTGCCCACTGATAATTTGCTCCTGATAATAAAAAACGGCAAAATTACACAATTAGCACTTTAAAATTGCATATTATTAAAATAAATTATTTTCGCCTTTCATCGCCTTGGATCGGATCGCACGTCGCATCGTATCGACTTTCCTTCCCGTTCCATGTATCCATGTATCCATTTTTCGGCGAGGAGCTTCGTCTCGCACTCTTCCTTCGCGAGCGCATAAATAATAAATTGATGCTATAATAAAATTACCGAGTCCCGTGTCTCGTCCACCGAACAACCACGCCGGAATAACGGGAGAAACGCAAATGAGCCCCTGGTGCTGGGCTGAATTCGCGGGAAGACCACCTTGCCGAATGGATGATTGGCCATCTAACCCACAGAGGGGCTTTCTGAGTTTGATCGTCTATCCACCCAGAGTCCATCGCTGGGCTCCCGACCAGAATCACATTACAAGACTACGACACATTTCTTAAGTTTATGTAGTATTGTTTATAGTCAGCTTAGTGTTTATCTTGTTACATTTTTTGTAACAAATTTATAGCAACTTGTGTTACAATTTTGAAATGGCTCATCTGAAGTTACGCACATTACCACAATTTTAAATATTTTCGTTTTTTTGTTAAGCATCGTTTGAACACATTCTAATAGATTTTTTTTAAATCATAATAGCATTAGTTATATTCTTGTTTTAAATGGTGCAAGTTTTGTTAGAATTCATGTTACTTTAACTACCAACGGTACATGTTTAATAATAACTGATGATACAAAAAAAATATCTGGAGAACACATTTGATTATAATCTTGTTCCTACTGTCTAGTCAGGCTGGCTACGAGTTGATTGGAGATCGGGCCATCGATGCTTTTAGCAGAGGACCTCCATCAATTTATGACCGTTTAAGTGCCAACACCAATCGTAGCTTCATCCACTCACCAAACCGCACCAAATGTGGGCATGAAACAGGTGGGGCTAACTCACAGGTGATAATGATGATTAGCTTCGATGAGATGGTACTGTATAAAGCCATTCAGCATAGGGTTTCAGGTGAGAAGCGATTATACTTGCACTATCGAGATAATTAGCATATGGGAGTCTCTCTATCGCTATTAGCAGACCTGAACCTCGGTGCTTGTTGCATCGTCAAGCAAGGCGCACCATCGGACAATGGTGAACTCGCGGGTGCAAAAAAGTGTAACAAACCCACCGCGCGCGTTCGGGGTGTCAACCATGGGCGTAGCCAGAGGTGAGCAGGGGGAGGCAAAAGCCCATATCCATACAAAAATTGTGTCATGATTGACTACTTCGAAAATTCTGTCAAAGATCTTAATGGAAATTTTCATCTTCTAAAATAAGAAATGGTCCAAGCCATCTTGAACTCAGCTTAAATATACAACTTAGTCGCGTTACAGCGTACACTTTGTCCATTGTGGTTGAGAGTGGATATCCTTCATAGCGTTAAATATGAGAACTCAATTTTAAGGTCGCTGGAGCTCTCTTGATAGAAATCCTGGCAACGCCCATGGGAACATCTCGCCGGACACCGACTTGGGCGGCGTAACCTAGAAGACACGCGAGAGGTGAACTCATCCTGTAAAACGCCAAACGGATCGCATTGAGCTGTCTATTAGCCGGACTGTTCTGTTCTGTTGTTTGAATGAATGGGATGAAACGTCCGATGCTGCGCGGATTGGGAGAGGTGAAATCAAACGAAATAAGGTGGTTTCTCTCGCATGTTGCATCGAATTTGTTTTCAGTTTTGTAGTTACAAAATGGTGCGGCAGGAGGGGAGAGACTTCCGTTTGCTCGGTTTGTTTCGCGTTTCGGATGGAGTGTGTGATCAATTGATATCGCGAGTGTTCTGAAGTTACATACGATCTGTGAAATGCAAGAGGGAAGATTGTGAGAAGAACCTGTTTTCTTTGGATGCAAAGGAACGATATTGGATCGCACTGAAGAAATATGAGCGGAAATATAAATATTGCATCGGAGATAACAACTTCGTTGCATTTTTAAAAGCATGAAAGGAGATATGCTCACTAGCTTTGTCTTGACCAGCCTAGTGGTATAATTCATGCTCACCTGGTTGCGGCTACGGAATTTCGATAAAACAATCACGATACGCAAATTTTGGCATTCAGAACAATGCCCTATTTATATTATTTCACCGAAAATTAAATTACTTACAAGAACTGGACTGCCGTTCTACGTTTTTTTGTCCCGCAGTCCATTAAGTTTACATAATACATGGAACAAGTAGGCGTAGAAGAACAATGGAGATACCTGAGGGATATCTTGCGATTTCTTCCAGGTATTTTGTTATTTAGAAGCCATTACCGGGAGATTCCTTTATATGAATCAAGAAATATAGGAATCTTACTATTTATTTTGGGTAAATTATTTCTGTTGAAAATCTTGCGATTTCTTCCAGTAGTTTTAAATTTCCTTTCTAGAAAAGTAACAATTTCTAGAAATAAACACCTTGAAAGTTACCTGCAGGAAAGTTTATGTTTTCTATATGAATTTGACGATTCATAAAATTTATCAGAGAAGTTCTAGCTCACTCAACTCAACAGCCAAAATTATGCATGAGTAGGCTCATCCATTTGACTCATTGGTTTATATTTTCATACATAAAACACTTGTTTTTCGTTATTCTGCTAGAAAAATAACACAACTTTCTAATGTAAAGTGTTACATAGGGGTTTGACAGATTTCCAATGCGTTTTTTGATTCAATTATTTGACGGCATAAGTATGAGCAAATGATTTTGCATCAAAAGTTCATGCGTTAGTTTACTCAAGTAGATCTCCAATGAGTTTGCTCTCGCGGGAGAACTTAATGATTGAGATTTGAGTATGAGTCTACCAACACTGAATATGAGCCCGACCAATCAATTACAACATATTCGAAACAGATTATGTTACTCAGCAAGCACGTTTTTTCTAGCAAAATATGTTATAATTTAACCCGTTAACGCCCAAGGTATCTCACAATTGGAATTCAGCTCCGTTTTTGATATTCATAGTCGTATTCCCATAAATTAAACCTTATTTCACCAAAAAATTTGAAGTCTATGGTGGGGATCCAAAAAAATTCTTGAAAGTGTGTCGTCCATATCTAGTTGTTCTATAAGTTTATTTTCAAGATTAATCAAAAACATTTTCATGCTCCTCGACCCATTACAATGTAAGCAAGTTGAAAAAAAAAATTCAGGTGAGGAATAATTCATAAATTACGTCACGTATAGAAGAGGAACGAGGGGGTTACAAGGAAACGTGACTACCCATATAAAAATTGCAATCCATGCAAAATTGAACCGTGTGATATAAAGGAAAATTGAGGAGGATGAATATGGCAAAACTTTGCGTGACGTAGTTTATGGACGAACCCTGATAAAGAAATTGCAACATAAAGAATAAACATTTCAGAGGCAAAAGATACATGCTAGAACTAAATCATTTAGTGACTTCAATTCAATTTTCTGCTCTACCACGTAAGTAAGATACAGACATACATACATTTCCATACATGTACATGTACAATTATGCACACTTACACCCTTTATACCATAAACAAAATAAAATCTTACGTAAAATATTTTGATTATGCAAAAAAACCTACAGATGTTTCAGAATAGTCTTCAAAGAGATTCTATAAAACTTGGCAGCTGATAATGAAAACAATACTATCAAAATAATTTTTTCTGGGTCAAGTTATTAGTAAACAATGTGCACTGTTGATAGACTCACATTCAAATCTCAATCAATACGCTCTCTCGTGAGAGCAAACACATTAGAGATCTGCTTCGCAAATCTCACGCTTGAGATGTTGATGCAAAATCACGCAATCAATTCAAACTGTAAAAAATGATTCAGTCGCAAAACCCGTCAAAAACTTGTGACTTGTGTTGTTGTTTACGTTAGAAATCATTAATACAATTCTACCAGACTAACAAGAAATTATTGATGTGTGCGAACAAACTGTAGAAATATGAGACAATGAGTCAAAAAAGGCTCCAACTATTACGTGCTTTACAGACGTGAATATTTGAAGCCAACATTATTCGTCTATAACGTTGAAGTTACTGCATCACTGATGCATATGGTCTTATCCTCCGATAGAACCGAATCCATGCGGTCCAAGATTTTGGACACTAGAGCGGGCCAAAATACCTGGGAGCATACGGAAGCGTGCCCGCTCAAATGTCACAATTCTTGGACCGAGTGAGTTCAGCAAGGGAGGCTCGTTACTGCTACCTCAACGTGTCGGTGATTCTAAAAAGCAATCAACCATACAAAATTACGACCGTGAAGCGTAATCGATTTTCTCGAAGACATTCACTTTGGGAATTTAGTAGAATTTTCTGATTAAATTGGCAACAACGCACTGCAGTAGCGCGAAGTAAATAACTGCTTGCAAACAATATCTTTCAAGCGTATTTACCTATTACCTGTAATTTTGCGAATAATAATTTTTACTTTTCCACGTTAAACCATAAAACTGGTTCTGGACTTAGGTTGGCGGCTATTCAATTTTACTCTCATTTGACAGCCGCCCTTTACCCTTGGAGTTCAGTTCATGGAAGGATAAGTCAATTTGTCGGTTTTTTCGTTCTTCACTCCTTTAGTTGATCATCGTTTTCGAAGATACCAAATTTCTCATCACTGGACTTCAACATAGGCGAATAAAATTTTTGCCGACTAGCGCCATCATGAGAATGACTTCCGAACTAAAAAGGTTTTAGGCGAATGGCTTTCTTTGGATTTAATCAGTGGACTGATATATCATCTATCTTCTATCTTCTATCTATCTATCTATATAAATAAAAATGGAATGGTGTTTGTATGTCACGAAATGGCTTGAGAACGGGCTATTGGATTTTGAAAATTGTTCCATAGTTATTTTCCTGAAGTGTTCCGACGTGTTTGTGTGCATAAAAAGCAAAGGATATTTAACGGGAAAGTTGAGAAAACAGGAGTGAACGGAACTTCCATTTTGCACGGGGCGTTTCATGACGTTTTTCAACAGCCTACTTGATGGCAAGACGAAGTTTGCCGGGACCTGGGAGGGAGAAACCGATACGAAATTTATGTACGTCAAGGTGAGCTGAGATTCTGCTGTCACGAACTGTCACTGTGAGCCCAGATCTTAAACAATGGACAAACATGATAAAAGTGCGTAATTGATCAAAACATATTTTTGTATTTTATCAAATGTGACAAAAAATCGATTGAAAAGCTATTCATGCTTATTCAAAAGTAATGTCACGATAGCATCTTTTATTCTGGTTGAACATAAAGTATTCAAATAAGTATCATTTTACTTTTTCCAATAAAAACGAAAATTAAATGCATAGAAAACTATGGCCCTTTTTCCATGTTTGTCCAGAACGATCGAAGGTACACTACAAAACAAAACTAGCGATTTTCATCAAGTCTGCCTTGATTGTCGTTGGCAAGCTAAAGTTTTCTTGCAGTTTGAAACAACTTTGTGTCATATTACGTGTGTAGTATCTGTGCCTCCCTCCCAGGCCGGGATCACTAGTCTATCTATTTAAATAAAAATGGAATGGTGTTTGTATGTCACGAAATGGCTTACGAACGGGGCAACGGATTGACGCAAGTTTTTCACTGTTGCCATCCACAATGGATTTGACGTGTTCGTGCGCGGAAAAAGTTCAGGAAAGTCTCCGGAATAATCGGGGAAACGGGAGAAGCCTGGGGTGTAATTTTGTATGGGGGATTTCTTGACGTTTTCCAGCAGCCTACTTGATGGCAAGAAGTTTGCCGGGGTCACTAGTAAGCAAAAAAAATGTATGCCCAGTACTACCATTTAGGTGATTTCCGAAGTAATAAGTTTCCAGGCGAATAGGTCTCATTTAGTTCTTCAACTTTGTCAAAAACACTAACTTTGTATTTAATCACTGGTTTAGGATATAAGCAAATAATATGTTTGTCTACTAGCGCCACCTTGAGAGAGTTTTCCAAACTACTATGTTTCTGGGCGAATAGATCCCATTTAGTTGAACACTTTTGTCGAAGACACCAATTTCGAATCTCATCGCTGGACTGAGATTTAAAAATAAAATAAAATTTTTGACCACTAGCGCCATCTAGTGAGTGTTTCCGAACCAATAAGGTTTTAGGCGAATAGAATTCATTTAGTTGTTCACCATTGTTCAAGACACAAACTTTGTATCTAATCACTTGACTGACCTATTAGCAAATAAAATCTTTGCCCACTAGCGCCATCTTGTGAGTGTTATAATGTTTTATGTGACTAGAAATCATTTAGTTGTTCAACATTGTCGAAGACACCAATTTTGTATCTCATAACAGAATTGAGATGCATGCAAATACAATATTTGCCCACTAACGCTATCTAGTGAATGTTTTCCGAATTAATAAGTGTCCGGGTGAATAGATCTCATTTAGTTGAACATATTTGTCGAAGACACCAATGTTGTATCCCATCACTGAACTGAGATATAATCAATCAAAATGTTCGATCACTAGCGCCATCTTTTGAGTATTTTCCGAACTAATAAGGTTTTATGCGAATAGGTCTCATTTAGTTGATTAACTTTGTCGAAGACACCAATTTTTTATTTCATAACTGGACTAAGATATAAACAAATAAAGTTTTGGCTCACTAGCGCCATCTTGGGAGCGTTTTCCGATTTTATAAGGTTCTATGCAAATAGATATTATTTAGTTATTCAACTTTGTGGAAGACACCAATTTTGTATCTCATAACTGGACTAAGATATAAGCAAATAAAGTTTTGGCTCACTAGCGCCATCTTGGGAGTTTTTTCCCGAATTTATAAGGTTCTATGCGAATAGGTATTATTTAGTTGTTCAACTTTGTCGAAGAAACCAATTTTGTATCTCATCGCTGGACTGAGATATAAACGAAGCAAATATTTGTACGCTGGAAAGTTGTTTCATATGTTATATATCTGCAACTTTTGTTGGCGTCTGTGCGCCACCTGGTGAGTTAATTCTGAATTAAATATTTTCCAAGTGGAAGTCAGTAGTCCTGTGATCAACTTTGCAGAAGACAGTTTTCTCCTAAACCTCTTTATTTTCAAGATATTTGCACTACAAGTACTGTCCTATTTATAGGACGCTGGGCGTTCGGGGCTTCTGTCCTATGTTTAGGACGCTGGGCGGATATGGGTTAAGTGGTGAAAATAACAAAAAATATAACATAGTTTCCTCTACACTAAACAAAATTTAAACCAAATATGTTATAATTTAAAAAAAATGTAACTCATTATGTGTCAAGTCAAACAAAGTTATATTTTACTCATTTCGTTATTTTCTGTAGCCTAATTATTTCAACATTTGTTATTTTCTGTACATGAATAAAAGCACACATGTTTTAGCAACTGCTCACAGATTTGTTATAACAAATTGTGTTATAATTATGTTTTAAATTTAAACATATTTGAAACAGCCCTTGATGTTATAACTGATTTTGATTTAATTATGTTATAATTTGCTCCATTAACCCAAAGTGAACAAATGAAACAAAATTTGTTATTATATTTTTTTATATAATTTTGATACAATTTTGTTGTTATCCAAATAAAATAAGTTATAATGACAAATCTGTTGAAAAATCTGAGAGCAATTGCTTATACATGTGTGCTTTTATTCATGTAAAGAAAATAACAAATGTTGTTATAATTCAGTTACTTAAAATAACAAAGTGAGTTATAGTTAAACCTCTATGAGTCGTTCCATTACTCGATATCGACTCATGGAACCATAATAAAAATCAAATTTCATGGTTCCTATGATGGTCCCTCCAAACGACTTCCTATAGCATTTCTGTTCCATAATTCGATATTTCCATGAGTCGATGGTCCCTTCAATATCGACTCATGGAGGGTTGACTGTATATTTTTATTTGATTTGAAACCTAATTAGTTACATATTTTTTAATTATAACACATATTTTTTCAATTTTGTTTACTTGTGTGAAAATTGTATTATTTTAACTACTAATCAGCCAAAAGTATATTTTGCACAAAAAAAAAAGCGCTTCCTGAGTAACACACTCTGATGCGAATCTGTTGGTCGGAGCGGCATATACTAACCTTGTGAGTATTTCTAGAGACTTTTTCTCGAAAAATTATGGAGTTGGTCAGTGTTTCGATTTTGATCCGAATAAGCCGATCGAACCATATTCGGAGAGTGTAACAGTTCGTGGCACATCGCAATCGGAGAGCCCTATGAAGGTAAACATTCACTCTCTCGTTTGGTACGTGGCACGAGAGCGTTCCAGAGCAACAACTCTCACAGACTGCAACAGTATCGAGCCTTTCGGGTGATTTATGTTTTGTATTAAATTGGTAATAACTTCCATATTTTCTGGTGATGTAGCCTTTAACAACACATTTCTATTCGATCATCAAACACATAGCACAGAAAATGAAACATATTCGCTTCTGTTTCTTGATCAGAATGAGAGTGGGTCCGAGAATGTTACAAGTGTTGACAAACAGTGATCGGCGCCAAACAGTGCGTGGTGTGTGTTTGTCTTGTTTTCGTTTATGGCTCGTTATCTCCCACGAACGATAAATGTCATGAGTGTTGTATGAATGCAGGCGAATAAATGGGATGAAATTATGGCTCGTGCGTCAATGATCGTTAAATTTTCCAAAGCCTGAAGTTGGTACTCATACTGATATGGTTACAGACATGTTCCGGATCGACCACATGCCCCGAGACACTCTGAACCTACCCAAGAATCACCAGCGGCATTTGGAGTCAACCAATAAACTGCTTAGATATCGTCTCAAAAAATATTATAATTATTCTTTTGCCCAACGTCCATTATGCGAAACGTCCTTAAGCGAAACGTTCCAACTCCCAGAAAAAGAACACAAATGGTTACTTTTGCGGATCCATGTTTACGGACTTCGACGGATTTCCAGGGATTTTGCTCAGATTTTGGCATCCGTCTTGAAATTAGTTCTGGTTCATAGGAAACGTAAACAAAAAAAAAACACACCAGCTGGAAATGTATATGTGCGAAGAAAATTGAGCTTTTGACATATCCTACGGAAATCAGATACAAATCCTCAGGTAATTTTATGAAACTAGGCGAAATTTAATGTCAAATGCATCTAAACGTAAAATTTGGAAAAAAAAGTTATGCATGTTTGAATTTTGACAAAATTTTACTTATATCAACCTATATGTCCAACCTTGGAATAGTACTAGATTTAATATTGGTTTACATACAGATACACGACTAAATAGCTCGAAGATTTATTACCACAAAGATCAAATCTTTTGAAAATTTCTGTAGTCTGACGTCATGTAATGAGCAAATTTGATTATTCAATTCATATGTGCCCGATCTATTAAGGCTCAAGTATGATAAGCAAGCATCAACAATTAAAAACCAGTTTTTTCGTTTAAACGTAAAGTAATCATAATGAAAATCTATCATCGCATTGCAGATATCAAGTGCAATGCATAAACAATTTTGTCTCACCACGTTTGCCATAGATGGGATGGCATCGTAGTTAACCATACTAACATGTAACTCCAAGTGTAACGCACACTGTATTGCAGGCAAGGTGTGTGCATCTGATAACTACCATGATGTGTGAGTATTTATTTCTTCACCTTGAAAATTTGCATTGATGAATTGATGATTGATGAATTTCATGGAATATCTAATGGTGTAACATCAGCTCTATTGAAATTAAAATTTTTGATAGTTTTAGACAAATCTCGTTGCAATCTTAAATTGCCACGATAAGTGTTTTGTATGATTAGGGGAAGTTTGGTTACATTTTCTCTTACATGCAGGTAATTTCAATTCGTCTATTAAAAAAATGAACTGTTGTAGCACATGAAAAGTTATATGTTTTCACCAAAATGTAAATCATAGCCCAATTCAGTTTTACCTAATACAGTGTTACCAAATTAGGATATGTCTTAACGCTCCACTTTTACAGCTTAGCCAAATTTTGATCCACTTTTTCCATTTTTATATTCGCTCTCTTCAAAGCTTTTGCCATTTCTATGCAGGCACAAAAAATGGCTCCATTCATCGCACATTTTTCGTCCGGCACTGTTCAACATCGCCCCATATCGCGTCACTTCCTTCGCCGTTTCACCGGCCTCCGCCATTGAACCTGTCCGATGAAGTGAAAAAGTACAAGATATTCCCCAGTCCGATAGGTTTGTCGATTTTCCTCCGCAGATTAAGATTATTATTTATGTTTGTTTCCTTTCGGTCTGTCTGTCTGTCCCGGGCCTCGGAAGGTATTGAATTGCAATTCCATGTGTTTATCTTTCCGCTGGGCTGGCTTGGAAAGAGCGCGATTTTGGAAGACGAAGCGGCGACTTGCTCTGGAATCGAATCCAGTGATACTCCCATACCGGTGATTGGGTCAGAAGGGGAGAAGAATTTGTTTCCAATTCATAATTGTCATTTCAATGGGGGTCTCCTGGAGAGGTGCGCTTCGATTTGGTAGGAAAAGTTCCTACTGATCACGCATTTTCCCTCTAGGGGCGAAGTCATCGGCGGCTTTTGAGCTTTACCGGCAAACGACAACGGCATCGACGACAGGAGAACATAAGCAGATGCAAATTGGGCTCTCTGGTAGTTGCCGAGAATCGAATGGGACCCCGATGAATGGGATCTACAATGTACGAGTTTGGGGATACACTGTCACTGTCTAGTTGGTGGGGGATCGGGATTCGCATCTTGGAAATGGCGATAATACAACGCAGTCAGTGTATTATTCAACAGAATAAATCTCACCGCAGCCACAGCAGCATCACCAGTAGCTAGCTAGTACCCTACGCACTATGGGAAGGAAATCAAAATTTCGCGACTAAAGTAAAACAAGTTTTTTTTCACGACATAAGTTATATGAGATGAATTTCATTCACATTTATACTCAAATTGATTCAATTCAATTGCATTGTTTTTTTTTTGTTCAGTGTGAAAGTGCTGAACATTTTTCCGCAAAATTTCGCTTTCAGACCCATAATGCAACGGTTAGAATTATCTTCCCACTGACTGTCAGATTGGGAGACGAACGAGGACGAGTTACAGCCCGAAACGTTCATCAACCTTATCGGGGCCACACATCGTTTTTGGGGCGCACTCGCTGCGTGAAAAAAGCGCGGGAAAATCACGATGATGCGACGAGCTGTGTGCGGGAGAGGGCGTTCATGCAACACATCATCGTGTCAACTGTTTTTGCTTTGCACTGGACACTTTGCGCTGGAAGGGGGGTGGTTCTCCTTCCGGTCTGCAAACTGATCCTGCTGCAGCACACCAATCCCCATTTCGGTGTCCAGTGGTGGGGCAGTTACGGAGATAGCGAGCGCTTCACGGATAGTTATAATTTCTGATGCCGAGATTTGGCGCGCGATAAGTGTCCCTTCTGCACGCGAGGTACATATATTTGACGGAAATCTGACCACGACTACAGGCGCTCTCTGCTGGACGGATGTGGTTTCGGTGAGGACACCCTGAACGGAATTGTACACGCAAAAAAGGAAGCTATTGCTTCTGAAGGAAGACTTGGTTCAATATTTCCAAAAAGAATTTAGATTTTAAATTTTCACGATTTCGCCATGATTCACGTATCAAAAGTTCTTCAAAAGATATTGCTCCAGAAGATCCCTAAACAACATCTTCAACTATTCCTCTTAAAACACTGTCAGAGAATTTTCGAGGGCTTGATAAAGAAATTTGCCAAAACTTCTTCAAAGGTAGCAATTATTAGATTGAATTCTGGAAAATAAATGTTTGAGCTTAAGTTAAAATGAACGTACACTTCATAATTGCTACTGACTGATTGAGCAGTAGAACATGAAACATTGTACAGAAAACCAGTTCATACAGGTTGGGATTTTTCGGTCTACAGAGAACGATAAATCTTCCATTTCCATAGTTGTCACAGAATATCGTCTTTGTTAGTGGTATAAGATAGGGGTGTGAGAGTCACTTTCGGTGACCAAACTTCCATGAGAAGCTTCCCAAGAAATATTTAGCGATAACTTTTAGGACAATGGGTGATATCAATAAAAAGCGTTAAACTTTACTACATGTAGCATCTACTATGTCTACAAAATCCACAAATTTACTACACTTTTGGTATGAATAAAAAACCTTTCGAACATGTAGTACCTACTACTTTTGAACATGAGCAGTGACTGATGCTGCACGTTGAGAAAATTCCATTCAAAGTGCAGAGTGATTCTGCACGTGAAGAAAAACCTTTTCAGAGTGACGCTTAAAATTAATACATTTTTTTTTTAAATTTTAGCTTCAAACCTATGAAGAGATCTTGAGATTACAGCTATCAAATTAGGAACCACATATTTCCAAGAACCAGTACAGAGATTCTGGCGAAATTGCGCTAGAATTTTGATGATTCCCGTGTGTTTTTCTTAACAGCATGTTGAATTCCGGAAAATCTAAGTGTTTCTGTGATATTTCGGTGGGTTTTCTGATAGTATCCTAGGAATTTCTATAATTTAGAATGTAGAGATTTGAATCGGAATTGTAGTGACTCCGTTGGTAGTCGTTCTAATTCAATGATGATCTCCCCTAAAACACTTGGGTTCCCTTTGAAATTATTGAGATTCTTATCGATTTCACAAAAAAAATCCAATTGAAATCTAGAGAATATTTACCGACATTCAAAATGTTTATATTGAAGCTTTGCTTTGAAAATCCAACGGAACTGGAGATCAACGGATTCTTAAAGGTTTTTACAATAATTACAAAGATTGATTTTCAGAATTCCTAATATTCACGCAGGAATTCAACTGAAATTTCATAGATTCTTGCAGAAATATCGTATTAATACCCACAGAATCCCAAGAGATTAACGACCAGAATCTCTTTCCCACCCCAATTCTAAAGTTTTTACCAGATTTTTATTATTTCCGCAATATTCCTAGAATGGCTTTTAAAATCCCAGAATTACCATTGAAAATCGTATCGGAATCCCAAAGTTCTTACAGGAATTCCGGAATTCCAAAGGAAATCTGAGAATTTGAGATGTCAGAATTTACACATAAAATTCAGAATTACATTATATATATCTAAATTCTCTCCGACATCCCAAAACTCCTAGAAAATAACATAATCATCGTAATGCCAAAATTCACACGGATATTACAAACTGCTACAGCCGGTAATATTACCGGAATCTCAGGATTGGCGGGGCGAATTTTTCCGTTACCTCAGAATTCCTAAGCAAAACTCAAAATACCTTCCGGAATATCAAATCTCATATCGTTTTCCCATGATATTCACTCAAATTATAATTATTCAATTAATTTCAACAATCCCAAAGCATGAGTAGCAATCTCTGAAGCTTTGTAGTAAATGCTATCTTTATCCTTAGCAACGCGTTGTGTGTAGTATGTTCGAAAGGTGTAAAAAGGAAAATTTCACAAACATGTTCCACTCGTGTTTCACATATGTATAGCGTTTAATATTATCTGAAACGTTTTAATACAGAACGATAGTTGGTCGGTGTTCAGACAGACTGGACCAACTGTTTTCTTAATGGTTTCAGGAAAACGTACCCCAAACCTTGGAAATCCGGTCTGTATGAACACCGACCAGTTGCCAAGCATATTTTTGATATCCGGCCATTTGGCCGAATGTCGTTTGGTCGAACGCCACTTAGCCGAATGCCATCTGGTCGAACGGGCCGAATTACAAACAAAAAACTACAGTTAACTCTCCCTTATTCGATATTCTGTTTCTAGATATCGAGTTAGAGGACCATAAGTTTAGCCCAATAACTGATCAACTAATCAATTTGTTGATTTTTATGATGGGACGGGACATCATGCTTGTCGCTATATAAGTGCTCCAAGAGATAAAATCAAACTAAGACGAAGTTGCGAACTCCACTCTAAGCTGGTTGATTCGACTCTGGGTAACCAACGGTGGACATCAAATGATGTTTAATTATTTCATCAGAAATTTTACCTTGTTTTAAACAATGGCTATTCTTTGTAGTTATACTGGTTTACTTATGGCAATAATTTGTATAGGGAACTTTACTTTCTTCAAATCATCGACAGTTCTATGGACCGATGCACGAGCTCACTATTTGACGTTTTAGCGGTGCCGTGTTATTTATGTGTCCATGAATACCAGTGAATTCGGCACCGCTCAAACGTCAAATTAGTGAACTCGTGCATAGGTCCATTAGTTATACTGATATAATGAATATTTGCATTACCCTTGCTTAAACTTTCTTAAGAGATTTTTCCTTATTTCTATAATAGGCTGTTCTTTCAAGAGAAAGGTATTTTGCATAGTTATTGAAATTAAGGTTTAAAATACGAATCCCAAAACATCGAAAGGGACAACATGTCGAAAGTATACATTTTATCAAAACCGATTTGGAATTGTTTTCCAGTTTTTTTTTTCACATTGTGGTCGATTGGATAATGTTTGGCACATAGTGAAGAATTAATATTCAAGAAGAGAATAATTCTTCCAAGTATTTTTTCTTTAATTCCAATTTGTTCTTTCGACGTTTTGTTCTTTCGATATTATGTCCTTCCATATTTTTAAAGGGTTCTACCAAAAATTGTCCTAGGATTCCACTCTGAATCCTTCGAAAATAATTCGGCATTCGGCCAAATTACCCTTTCGGCCAAATGGTGATTGTTCCGAAAATGCTCCTAATATTTTTGCAGAAATACCTATGGGATTCTTACGAAACTGCCTCAAGGGATTCTTCCGAAAATTTTCCTAATATTCTTTGAAGAATTCCGTTGGAATACTTCCGAATATATTTCAAGGACTCTTGAGAAAATACTTCTTTGATTCTTTCGAAAATCTTCTTTGGGCAATTCCGGAATTATTTTTGAGGTCCTTCTGGATATCCTTTGATGAGTTCTTCCTTGCAATTCTCCCTTAAATCCTGCTGGCATTCTTCAAGATTTCTTATGAAGATTTTCAAAGAAAAAAATCTGGGATTCTGCAAAGAAATCTTTATAGGGAGCTTCCTCAAACTTCAATCCGTTAATCTCTTCTGGATTCTCCCAGACATCCTGCTGGAATTCTTCAGGTTATTTTTTGACGATTCTTTTGGAAATTTTTCTTCCGGAACTACTGAAAGGGTTCTTCTGGAAATCATTCTGCGATGATCCCCCTGTGATTCTTTAGTATACTTTCTCGCTCAACGTTTCGAAAGGACCTATCTAACATTGAGAGGCTCTCTTTGTTTACTTTCTCTTTAATCAATAATTGAGTCGCATTAATCGTTTGCCTTTCGATCTATAGTGAAAAACTTCCCAAAATATTTAGTATTCCACAATTATAATCGAAAGAGAGTGGGACATGAGAGAATCTCTCATTTGTACATAGGTCCTTTAGAAATGTTCAGTGAGCTTTCGTATTCTTCCGAAACCACTTTTTGAGATACTTCCGAAAATTCCCTTTGGATTCTTCCAGAAGCTTATCGAGAAGTCTTCCTGGCATGGTTCAAGAAATCCCTTAAACATTCTTCTGAATATCCCTCAGAGATTCTCGTGGATTTTTTTATGCGAGTCTTCTAGAAAAACCTCATATTCTTTCGAAAATCGTTCTGGGATATTTCCGGATATCATTTAACGACTTGTCCGAAAATTGTCCTGGGATTTTACCGTAAATCCTTTCGGTATTCTTCAAGAAACATCTTTAGGATTCCTCTGAAAATTCTTCTAGGATTCTCTCTTATTCTCTCTTTCTGAAATTCTTCTTGAAACCCTTCTTTTGGAAATCTTTTTGAGATGATTCCGGAGTGCTGTTAGTATACTTTCGTATTCTTCCGGAAACCTCTTCGAGATTGTTCTAAAATTTTCCTTCGAATTCTTCAGGAAACTCATCGGAAACCGTCAAGGAATTTTATTCTTGAATATTCTTGAAATATTTGTAGGAGACCTCGGGTATTCTTCCAAAAATCGTTCTGGACTGTTTCCGAATATCATTCAAGGATTCGTCCGGAAATTTCACTGGGATTCAACCCTAAATTTCTTTTGGTATTTTTCAAGAAATATTTTTGGGATTCTTCTGAAAATGTTTCTAGGATTCTTTAAAAAATCTTTCTGAAATTCTTCTTAAAACTCTCCTGGGAATCTTTTAAAAATTCTATTATAATTATCTAGATTCTCTGAAATTCTTTTGCAAATGTCAGAAGAATTCTTTCAAAAATACATCTAGGATTTTCACTAAAATCCATCTGGGATTCTTTCAGAAGTGAGTCTGGAAGAGTATCTCGAAGATATCTGGAAGAATTGATGTGAGATTGCCGAGATGTTCCCAGAAGGAATTCCGGAAGAATACCAATAAGTAATTTTCGTAAATATTCTACATCAACTTTTAGAAGGGTCCCAGAAACAAATACGAAAGTATTTCAGAGGGACTTACGGGAAAATCCATGAGCTATTTTTTTTAGAATCCCAGAGGGATCCATAAGGAATTCCTGTAAGCATTCCAGAGCAATAAAGAAATTCGGATGACTCTCCGATGATTTATCGGAAGAATCCCAGAAGGATTGTTTCAAGAATTCCATTGGGCTGTCCGAAATAAATCTTGAATAGTTTGTGGAACAACATTAGCAGAATTTTCCACAGAGGTATTTTTCTAATAGGGTAGGTGTACCAGTTATGGCCATAGTGGTTCCCTATTTCGCCATACGTAATAGATTGAATTTCTTCACATTTTGAAATATTTTGTTTGTTTAAGCAGTAAGATAAAGCGTGTATCTAGATGTTAAAACATTCAAAAATATTAAAAATGTGAAAGTTATCGAAATTTCACATATAGCCAAATAGGGAACCACTATAGCCATAACTGGTACACTTTCCCTATTCGATGTAATCCCAGAATGATTTCTGAAATAAATTTATGGATTTCTGGAAGAATTTAAGAATGCTTTTTGGAAGAGTGTCATAACGGTTTATAAACAAGGGGTTTATAGAAGAATTTCAGAGAGATTCGGATGAATTATAACAGGATTTCTGGTAGTGTTGAATGCGGATTTCCGGAAGAATTCCTGAATGATTTCAGAAAGAAACCCAGAGGTTTTTGAAATTATGATAAATTTTTCAATCCGGGATTTTTTTCCAATTTCCAGGAGAATCAAAGAGAAACTTTCAGGGTGATTTGGGGAAGAATTTCAGAGTTTCTAACAGATTAATTGAAATAATAATTCCAGAAAGATATCCGATGGATTTCTGAAAGAATCCCGAATACATTCGCGACATGTCCAAAAGAATCTAAAAAAAAAAATTCTTAATACAACAAATATTTCCGAAAGAATCCTAGAAACGTTTTCGACGGAATTTTAGAAAGAAAAACGAAAGAATCCTGGAAGGATTTTATAATAATCCAAGAGAGATTCCCAAAAGAGTCCTAGGAAGATTTACCAAAGAATCAGAGGGATTCCTGGAAAATATCAGAGCGATAACGAAAACAATTTCAGAAGGATTGCCGACAAAATGTCGTTGGGAAAACGTTCTGAAATATTCCCAGAAGACTCATAGAAAGGTGTTCATAAGAAACCTAGGATGATATTTAGAAGTAACTCAGGAGCATTTTTCGGGTATCAATTATCACTCATTTCATGTCTGGCCAACCGTCTAACCAGTCTTAGCAGCATTTTATCACTTTTATTTGGTATTAACTGTCATTTCAGAATTGTTAATCTTCCTTAAACATTTACCCTGTATTTTACCTCATAATCTTTCATTGCGTAAAATTCGCCTATACAAAACAGACTCAGTACAAATCAGATGATATGTTCTGGTATTCTGTGCTGTCATACGTTTGTCGTCCATTTCTGTATATTGGGCAAACATCAAAACACACTATATAGTGCGAAATATTCCTTCGATAATCAACCCACCACGCCACGTCAATTTTGGACTAGGAGAAAAATTCATCGCATTTCATCTTTAGTTCAAAGTTTTTCGTGAGTTCGACACCATTGATATCCATTTTTAGGAAACTTGACACAAGCACATGATTGGAAACTTTCTACCAGTAGGCGCTGCTCATCGAAGAGCCTAATTAATTACTCAAGTTTCAAACAAAATAATCTATTGATACATGCTTTTTTGTCAGCAGACTTTATGAGCTCTTTGGCCGCTGATTTTTTTTACGCTTCCAAAGAACAAAATTGAGGAATGAAAACTCTTTTTTTCAGCAAGTCTTGTATCTCATGGCAAAAAACACACTCAAAGTTTTGGCATTTTTCAAAAAAACACAAAAACAATTCTCGAACTTTCCCTTCTTCGCTAAAGGATATTGTGTGATCACTTGCCACACAAAAACAATACTGGCGCATTTGCGGATCAGTCAATAAACAGCAAGCTTACATAGATCAAAAACAGTACAATCGCAAAAGCTCGCTTTGTGTAATTTTGCAAGTACATCTGCCCATTACAAAACAACAGAATCATAATTCTCGCATTGTCGTGTTTCTTTTCCCACGAAAACTATACTCTTGAAGAATTTGATCTGACACTTCCACAAAGCCAACAATAAGATCAACTAATTCTTGAATTTCTGGCATCAGACATTGTCGAGGCTCATATTTCTCACGACAAAAAACACAACATGAGCTTTCGATATCAGATTTGCACATAACAAACAACGATATCGACGAGTTCTCGCTTTTCATCAGTGCGTATTGCTGGAACCACTCTTTTATCATGGTAAACAACACGCTTTAATCTGCTGATCTGACATTTGCACTTAGCAAAAAAGCGAGATCAACGAATTCTAGCTTTTTAGTAGTGGACATTGCCGGGACTTCTCTTCTCCCACGGCAAACAACACGTTAGGCTTCTGATCTGACATATGCGCATAGCAAAACAACAAGATCAACAAAAACTATCTTTTGGCAGCGGACATTGCTGGGGTTCTTCCACCCCACAGCAAACAACACGCTGTAATCTTCTGGTCTGACATTTGCACATTGCAAAACAACAAGATCTGCAAATTCTAGCTTTCCGGCAGCGGACATTGCCAGGGATTCTCTTCCTCCACGGCAAACAACACGCTGAAAGCTTCTGATTTGACATTTGCACATTTCAAAACAACAAGATCAATTTGCTCTAGCTTTGCGGCAGCGGACATTGCCGGGGATACTCTTCCCCCACGGCAAACAACACGCTGCAAGGTTCCGATCTGACGTTTGCTCATAGCAAGACAACAAGATCACTCAATCTGCTGCTTTCCTGTTCATTTTTTTAACACGCCACTAAAGCCTTTCGTTTGTCTTTTCTGCAGAACACTTTTATATCAACACTTTTTTTCGTACCAGAAAAACAAACAAATCTTGGACGGGGAACTAGAATTCTCTCACTCTGCACTTTTTTACTTTTTCTATTTCAATTGAGCAACGATTCCTCCCATTAAATATGATAATAAATGCCAGGTGTATTTCTGCAGAAAACTGGCAGGATCGCCAATGTGGAGTTCCGATTATCAACGGGAAAGGAATCACCTTCCACCCGATGCTCACACAACTTACCCTGCCAAGTATCGGTTCGCAAGTGAGGCAGAGTACGAATGCATCTTGTGTGCAAGTCACGGTGTACTAAATTAAGAAGGTGATATACTCCCAAAACTGACAGCTACTTGACGACGTCATTTCTATCCACCTCGAACAAATTTCCGAAAATAAATGATCTAGTGGTCCGGAAGGTATATGGTACGATAGGAGTGACGTCACATGTTTACAACCAAATTCGTTGTTTACATCAGTAAAGAGCCTGCCTTGTTAATTTTTATGCCGTGCCAACATTGACACTATGACAGTCTAAAACCGATTGCTGTGATCAAACCTTGTGCAACTTCCCAACCCAGTGGATTCTATATCTCACAAACCCCAGTGTTAAAAAGTTGAGCCTCTGTGGTGTATTTGTCGACTAAGTGAACGTCAAACATGATCATAAGTGTCAAGGTTCAAATTTGGACCCATTTCTAATATTCAAATTTAAATATGATGTAGCCTTTATTTAAGCGGGACAATTTTCAAAAGTAGTAGCAAGAACACGCTCTGTCGTGTTATTTGATATAAGCAAGTTATTATTATAAATTTTAGAACCATATTTCAAATGAATTTCCGGAAGAACGACAAAGGGTGTTCTGGCAGCACGGACGATGACAACCGGAGCGGTGTGCAGAATCCGACTGCACGATTGAGCTCCATAAACTTGGCACATTTACGATTTATTTCTATGCTTATTATCGAGTTAAGTGATTGCTGATTATCAAAATACCCCATTTTTGGTGCAGATCGTGGATTGCAATATTGAGGTGGCTTGCTAAAGGGCGCCGGTAATGATCAGTGTATAATTAATTTAATAACCTTAGAATCTATTGTATTGAATGCACTATTCCTATCGCATATTCGATAATTAATAGCTGTTTTCTAGTTATATATCCGATTAATTGATGCATTAATTGTTAAATACGTGCGAAAAGGTATGAATTAGGTCGATTATGTGATTAAATGAATAACTAAATTATCATTATTCTACTAGCGCAGGTATGTCTACCATAGGAATCTTGGCTATATCTGGTAGGGTTCTGAGCCGATAGGCGAAACCAAATGTATGAATTATGGTACATTTTTTTGAAAAGAAGTCTAATAAACAATTGATATCTTTTTAAGCTTTGAGCTGCGCAAATTGAAACGCTGCTGCGAGATTTTTGCAGAGGGATTTCTGGAATAATTTCAGATGGAATTCCAAAAGGATTTTAATAGGAGTACCAGAAGAATATCAAAACGGATTTTTGGGAGAATCCCAGTGAAATATACGAAAGAATTACTAAGGGTTTCCCGGAAGAATCTCAGCGAGATTTTTGTTTAATCTATTATTGTTTAATCTATTTAGATTCAGTTTTTCGCTTTGGATATGATTTTGAACTGTTACTTTCACCTTACCAGAGAGGAATTGGAAGCATACCTTCAAATTTTATCATGCGGACGTCGAGTTCAATATCTGTGTGATGAATGCTTCTGAAACATCAACGATAGCGTGGGATTCTTCACAACCCTTGTCTCCAGCATACGCCCATATCAAATGATAGAATTTGTTCATACCTGAGTAATTGGAGACTTTAACATATTTCCGAAAAAACGGCTCATTTTGGAGAGCTTTGATTGAACCTTTATATAAGTGTGATAAGCGGCTCAGTTTTGCTCAAAACCTATGAGCTAGTATTGATATAAGTTGTCTCTAACCGATGGAACAAATTTCATCCTCAAAAATCTGTTATGGGCCTCCGTATTTATTTTTTATTAACCTTAACAAAAAATAAAGGCATATCAAAGCTCAGCCATTCCATGAAAAACCGATCTAGTGGGTCTCCGAATTCCGTGAAAATTTGCTATTTTGTTCCTTATCCGAAATAAGGATACACGTATTTTTGGATTTTTTGATTAGGGTGACCATTTCCGAAATAGGGTGACCAGAAAAATCGCGATTTTGCAAAATTTTTATTTATAAAAAAATTAGGGTCGATGTACCAATAGCCGCATAGCTAAGAACAAAAATTCGTATAAAATCGAAAAATAGCGCTATCGTCATTATTTTTACATCATCTGAAAGCTTTTTATCTTGGTTTTGTGGGAAAAATATGAAAACTACGAAAACTCATTTTTTGTATTTATTATTGCGTGTGCCACTATAGGAATACATGTGCCTATAGTAGCACTATTTCTAATTTCTGTTCCTATAGTAGCACTAGCATCACGGCGTTGGCAAAATACTGATCAAAACCGTATTTTTACTAAACTTTTATATTTTTCCTACAAAGTGTGGATCAAAAGCTTTCGTTTGATGTAAAAAAGTTCTTAATTCATCAATTATTTCATAAAATAAAAAATAGTTTCTCTCAGTAGTGCTACTATAGGAACAATAGGTTAACTATAGGCGCAAGGGAGCTCAAATTTTAAGCAAAACTAATTATTTCGATCATTTTTTGAACAAAATCAAGCTGTGTATTAATGGTACTAAGATAAATAGCTCCTGACCTACATGTCAAAAAATATTTTGAAAAGATTTATAGCAAAACGGCCGTAAAAAGCCACTAGTGCGACTATAGGGGACTGTCCACTAAGGGAACACCGACCCTATAACTTTTAAACCGTTCGACCGATTTTCAATCTTTTTGGACGAAATGACGGCTAGAGATTTTGAATTTTCTGGAAACATATAAAATTTCACAAAAATTGTGTTTTTTACATGAAAAAACTCAATAGTTACCGTTTTTTCGTGTTTTGAAGGCCTCGGGACCAAAGGGGCTATCGCTGTTCTCATTTTTTCTTGAAACTTCAGAAAATGTTACGTATACTGTCAAATTTTCAGCGTTGTATGTTTTTTAGTTTTTGAGATATTTTTTTTTTTTTGAAAATAAAAAATCAGTCATTTTTTATCGGCACACACTGTAGGTCTCAGTGCATTAGATTTGTAATGTTCAAAAAAAATTATAACTTTTGAACAGCTTAACCGTTTTCCAATCTTTTTGTATGGAATGAAAGCTTAAAATTTCAACTATTCAGACAAAATTGAAAAATCTGATAAAAATATGTTTAAACGTGAAAAATATAAAAATTTCTTTTTTTTTAATTTTCATATATTTTAATGTTAAATTTTTTTTCAGAGTTTTCTATTTTTTCTATTTTTTCTGAAAAGTTGAGACCTTAAGCTTTCATTCCATAAAAGATTGGAAATCGGTTGAGCTGTTCAAAAGTTATGATTTTTTTAAACATTACAAATCTAATGTGCTGAGGATCTACAGTGTGTGCCGATGAAAAATGACTGATTTTTTATTTTCAAAAAAATATATCTCAAAAACTAAAAAAACATGCATCGCTGAAAATTTGACAGTTTACGTAAAATTTTCTGAATTTTTAAGAAAAAATGAGAGCAGCAATAGCCCCTTTGGTCCCGAGGCCTTCAAAACACGAAAAAACGGAAACTATTGAGTTTTTTCATGTAAAAAACACAATTTTTGTGAAATTTTATATTTTTCCCGAAAAGTCAAAATCTTAAGCCTTCATTTTGTCCAAAAAGATTGAAAATCGGTCAAACGGTTCAAAAGTTATATTTTTTTTTAAAATAAAAATTTTGCAGAATCGCGATTTTTCTGGTCACCCTTTTTCGGAAATGGTCACCCTAATCAAAAAATCCAAAAATACGTGTATCCTTATTTCCCACTAGATCGGTTTTTCATGGAATGGCTGAGCTATAAGACGCAAATGCCCTCAAAACTATGACCCTGGCAAAATATTTTAGTGTGATCATGGAAAACACGTTCTCTAATAACTCCTCCATCCTCTTATACCAAACAAACTAAAATTTTCAACAATAAAGTGTGATTTTTGAAGGTGGAAAGTTTATCACCAGATTATACGACAATCAGACGCTGTTTCTAGCTTTGGGCGGACAAAACCTTTGAACTTATTTGCTTTATTACATTATTTAGGACAGTAAGAAAAATATGACACAAATTGTCCTGGATAGCGAAGCTGTGTCAGAATATATTACAATAATCAGAAATTACATTCACTATCAAAAACAATGAAAATAACGCTTGTGGATGCTATATTCACGTTCAAACAATTGCGTTTTTTTTATGGGCCATACTGTAGACTCTACAGTTACTATTCTGAAAAAGTTTCTGTGATTCTTTTGTGTCCGGATCCAGAAAATACTTTACTTCCGTTTTTCGCGCTTAAAGATTTAAGCCAGGGCGAACAAATCATACACACTGAAATAAATATTTCTTCACCATATCAACTGTAGATACCACAGGAACCTTTAAAAAATTATCTACATATCCCTCCAAGATTTTACTGGAAATTCATTTAGGATTCATTAGAAAATGCTTCTGAGATTTTTAGAGAAATCCCTTTGGATTCTTCTAACAATTTCCCATAACCCATAAGTCCCCTCTGGGACTCTACAGTGTAGAGTGTTTCTGTGATATTGCCTGTTACAAATGCAGGATTTGACGATTTCAGCAAACTTGCATGCCACTTGGTTTAGTCTGCCTGAACACTGATCGAATATGCTCAAAAACAATTCAATATTTTCGTATTATGAAAAACGCTAATTTTTTCTTATTGTCAAAAATTGGTAATCAGAATGTTTTCAAGAAAGACTGAAAAAGCTTGGGATGCACAAAACTATAAATTATAAATATTAAAGCCAATTTTCAAAATTCGCAATGCAAAATGAAACATAAGATAATTAGATCGATTTCAGATAACGGAAATGAAGACTGAGAATAAAAAATGCGAATTAAAGGATTTTCAAAACCAGACCGACAGAACCGAAATCGTATTGGATTGTGGTAGAGAAAAATAATAGAACAAGTACCTTTTATTGCTCAAATCTAAAGTAGTCCATCTTAAATCTAAAAAAAAGCATTCTATTGAAGTATATTTTCTTCATTATGCTACAAATGTAAACTTTTTCCCACACACTCAGTTTGGGTGCTCATTTCAACTCGCAGTGCGCCGCCCAACCGGAAGCACCATGACAATGATGAAGATCTGAAATTCGGACCGCGAAAGCAAATCTCCACCCCCTCCCCGAGAAAAAAAAAAAAGCCCAGGACTAAAAAATATCTCCCTCAGCGGTCGTACAGAGCGTTCCGATGGGTTCTTATCGTGGTGGCGATAAAAACAATACGACACCCATTAATGCCCGATGGTTTATGGTGGCGTCGTGGGGCGCAGCAGAGTTTTTCGATTCGCCGCCAACCAGAAATTAAGCACTACCCCAAGAATCGTCGTCGCGGTAAAAGTCATCATTTTGCTTCTGGGCAGCCATAAATGATCATCATTGCGCGCCGGTTGTTTTCAGGGGGGTTTTGCATATCAGTACAACTCACACGTGTTGTAGAGGGACACGTTTGTCGACTGGGGTTGGAAGTATGGAATAATGATTCTTGTACTATCAAGTTGCAGTGAAAGGTCAAAACATTTCCTTTCTCAATGAATAGTAATATTCATGCTTTTGGTTTACTTCTACAGAAATAGATCAATATTTAGTCCCTAACCTTGTTTCTTAAAGCAGTCTGATTGAGATTTATTTTTTTAAGCATAAGTAGGTGCTACAGTCAACTCTCTATAGCTCGATATTGAAGGGACCATCGAGTTAGGGAGGTATCGATCATCGAGATAGCCATGAAAACCAACTTTTACTATGGTTCTCTAACTCGATATCATGATACGAAATATCTAGTAAGGGAGAGTGTGCTAATTTTGATTGAGTTACACACAGAAAGATTAATCCATCACAAAGTGAATTATTCAGATTTTTAAATTCCAGCTTTATGTTTTGTTACTGGTTTTGTACCCTCCTATCATTATGGGAATAGCAAAAAGGACCAAACAAATTCGCCGCCCGCCGTTTCTGAACGCAGCGCGTGGATAGTGGCAAAAATTCATCGTGCAATTTTTCGGAGTTTTGGTAAATGTGGTTTGGAGGGCGGACAACCGATCCAAAGAGGTGGGAGGGGGATAAGGTAAATCAAATAATTTATAAAAATATTATCACGGCTTTATGTGTAGCAGGGAGTAATTTTTTTTTTTCGGCGGGAATGGATAGACAAAAAAGGAAGTTCACTCCATCATCTCCGGTGTGGTCAGTTTGGGAAAGCCCTTTTTTGATGGTGGTCAAAAATGTGGGGATCGAAGAAGGGAGTAAAAAACTATCACTTCGTGCGGATAGAGATTACACGGCGTATGAAAATATTTATATTTTATTTTTATTTATTGAATGTGGAACGGTGTGAGACTGGATTCGAGATAAACATTAAATTGTTGTACGCAAGCAAATGGTTAGCTTAGCGAAGATGAAATTTGTGTTTTACAAGATGTGAACTTCAAAAATTAGTTTAGAAGTTTCAGCTTATCCAACAAGTAACTGAAAACCGAATTGAATTCATTGACAGATGCGTACTTCGACCCCAACTGTTAGGGCATCTTCAGTGTCATGTACTGTCAAAGAATACAAACTCTAGTGTTGGAATTAAATTTTAAAGTACTAAACAGTTTGAAGATTTAATATTATTCAACAAGTTAAACCGAAGAGTAGACGGCATTGCATGAATTACCTTTAATCAGAACAGAAACATTATCAATTTGATACTTACAGTATTATGGTCACATATCAGAATACTATATCAATCACTTACCTGAAAAGAAAATAAAATAAAAAATAAATGATTAGAAAATGTTGAATAACGATAATTGTTGTTCAAATTGGACACACAAGCTATTTAGATTCACAAAAAAATGTTATGTTGAGTTATGTTTTTGTCAATATGACTTTTTTATATATATACACTTGTAACAGTTCGAATTTTGGTGTTGGAACCGATCCTGGATTTCGATTAACTGGCTTCACTTAAGCGCCAAGCAAGCCGACGAAGTCGCTTGCATGTGAAGCAGCAAGTTCTATTACCCGGCGAGACTCAGGGCGAGTCCTTCAAAGTCTCGAAATTCCTGACCGAACCGACCCAATTCAAACGCAATAATTGAAATTCAAACAACCTTATTCCGTCCGATACAATTCGGAAAGCTAATCCAATCCCGAACCAATCAATTTCTCCTTCCTCATCAAAAAAACAACCCCGAGACCGCTATTTAGTTGCGAATGTATTGATCAAAACAAACAACTCCTCTACTCCTACTATTACTTTTCAAACGCACGGCCGTGCTTCGTTTTGTCCCTTGCCAGCTGGTACATAAACAATTTCCAGACTGACTCTACTCTAACCGTTCTATTTTTAGCAGAAAATACATAGAAAATGGGTGGATCTAACCTTGTGTGTGCGGCTCCAGCTCGAGCTCAGGCGATCCAACGGCGGTTGTGATGATGGTGGTACAGATGCTCGATGGTGACGGTAGTAGTGGTGGTTGATGTGGCGATAGCCGTGATGATAGTGGTGTGGTCCGCACGAATCCAACCTGTGCTGTCAGCTGGATTGAGTCTCGGCTGCGCTGATGCCGATCTGCGCTGCGATGCGATTCGAGCAGTTGATGTTGGCTCGATTCGCCAGTTTACTCGAGGCCAATTGAGTTTGGGGGAATTTGTCCAGTGATTGGCTGCTGGTGACAATTCCCGGGAGTCGTGGGGGTTCTCCCTGGCCCGTAGGTGCACTGGCGTATCACTGGCCGGACGATGAGGCCTATAGCCTACAAACCGCCAAGCTTCTGGATCCGCTAAAAGAATCCGGAGCGTTCGAATCCTCTGGCGACCTACTGTCCGGTTCTAGACCCGGCAGAAACACCTTCGCGTGAAGGATTTAAGTTCCTTCACGAAAGAGAAAGACAAAAACCACACACATGTCCATTAAAATCACGTTCACCAGAAACCTCGACATTTGCCAGCACACCACAAGAAGATTTTCTTCCAGTCTTACCTGAGCCTCGAGCAGCCACTTCTTCTGACTCTAACAAATGACTATAACAAAAATTTAAACATTAAACCACGTTCTACAAACAATTACTATTACAAGACTCACAATGGAAATTCATGTTTCCATGCACTTGGGCCTGTTAACTATTCCACTAAATTTCAAGGTATTTTCCCGATAACTGTAATTAGTTTTTAAAACATTATATACAACATGTAGGTAACAATCATTTTACTTTTGAAACTCACTATGACGTGGTTGAACGATTTTAAACAATTTGAATAATAACTTTCACTGCTTAGAGACAACGTCCTCTTTGTTAGTCGTTCAACTCGGAAAAGAGCTATTGATTGGCGTTTCTTTTTCTTCTATAATTCTTACGCAATTATTTTAAATAAAAGATTGGTCAAATTTCTCTCGTCTACTCATCAGTTTTTAAGAAAAACGGCGAGTGACTTAAAATTGCGCCTGAAAGAGGTTTTGGAGTGATTCTAAAACCGACCACTGGAGGCACTACCGATGCAAAAGGTATAATTCAATCTTATTGCTTACAACTATAAAACGATTTCACTCAACTTTTCGAGACGAAAAGTGAACCAATCGAAAATAAAGAAAACGGTTACAACTATGTAACAACGTTACACACTAAGGTTTCTGGTACTGACGATTTTGTATTATGGTACTGCAGCGTTAAGTGCAGCGTGGCCACATGATGCCCTTAGCAAACTTTCCTTTGAGCGTTCCCAAGTATTTTTTTTCATTATGTAAGTTTGAAATTAAAGTTTTAGTAAAACATCTCAAGTAAACATGCAGCTCAAGCTGTAAAATGGTTTACTTTACACTTTACTATAATTTGAAATATTTCTTAACAGTTATCTATAAATTTACAAAACGGTCGTGTAAAAACAGCACCAACGGTTCATCAGTGGAAAAATTGTATACACGCTCGAAAAAAAGTTCCCAAAAAAAGGTGAACTGTCAAAAAGACAGATCAACTACCGGCATGTTTACATGAACGTTCTCAGAACCAGGCAACACATTAACCTGAACATGATCTAGTTCACGGCGTATTTTTGATTGTTCTCGAGTTCATCATAGCTGTTCACGGATGCGAGAAATGATTTTTTCCGTGTACTCGCTTTTGAATACTCGCTTTTGAAGTTTTGGACGAGTCTCTGACTCTTAGATTTTTTTTTGTTGTCATTCCCAATAGTCTCTGTCATATCTTCCGGAGAAGTTTTGATGAGTTTTTTTTAGAAGGCAGGTTTAAGATTCCTTCTATAGCAGGAGATTACTGCGGAAAGTTAACTAGTAATTTACTCAGCAGGCTTATCAGATATTGGTCCTGTTTTTCACAAAAATGTGTTAAAATTTGTTGTTTGTATTTCGGCCAGAAAATTCATCCCAAAGTCGCTTTCTCAGTTTTGTCAGAAATTTTATTCAAAAAATATCCTAGCAAATTTTCAACATTCTTATTATCCGTTTTTGTAATTTTACAAACAAAGACCGTAAAAATTATATTTAATTTGGCATATCGGTCTGTTTTGCTCAAAGTAATAGGGAGCAATGAAAAATTAGATTGATAGGTACCGTAAGGGAACAGCGAGAGAAAATGGATTAGATGTTGAAGAGGGCATCCCGACCAATGTATTACAACAAAATTGTAGCACAGTTATATCAAGATTTGTTACAAATAACAAATTTCGTTAATTTTTGGTTAAAAGCACTTTGGGTTGCTGGAGGAAAATATAACATAATTAAAACAAAATCAGTTATAATAACAACAGCTGTTTCAAATTTGTTTCAATTTAAAACATAATTATAACACATTTTGTTATAGAAAACTCAGAAAAATGGCTTATAACAAATTGTGTTATAATTCAACTATGGAAAATAACAAAATCAGTTATATTTTTGTTTGATTTGTAACATAATGAGTTACATTTTTGTTTATATTACAACATTTATAACATATTTTGTTTAGTGTAGAGGAAATTTTGTTATTTTAACTACTAATCAGCTAAAATTATAACATATTTTGTTAGAAAACACGCACTTACTGAGTAACAAAATCTGTAACAACTCTGTTGTAATCTACTGGTCGGGATACCATATGAAACAGTATTACTTGAAACGTCCTTCTTTGTGGCTAACGTCCCCTATGGGAACGGCTTGGCGTGTTGTTCGAATAACACTACCAAGACAGCCAAAAGGAAGAAGGTTTCCAGTGCCCTAATACTGTTTGGCGATCAAGCAGATTCTATCGATCGGTGGCTTATATTTTGGGGAATCATTACACTGTCATGGGTGGTTTGGCCATATCATGCGTATTTCTCCCCGGAAATCCACACACACGATCATTCTTATATGATTTACTGATCACTTATGGGTCAGGAAATTCAGTGCGTGGTTGACGTCATCCGACGATCCGATTTGCATCATATATGAATCGTGCAAAAGTTTGGGTTCACCTGAGCCGCACGCAAATCATTTTTGTCAATATCTCTGCCATTTTCCAACCGATTTTAATAGTTCAATGCTTTTTCGAGCGCAAATAATGGCGCGTACATGATTGGCTTGAGATTTTACAGATTTTTCGTGTTTTAAGTAAGTTCAGGTGAATCCAAACTTTTGCACGATGACTTGACGGACTGTTTCATTGATTTTGACTACTTTTCAGATTTTTCCGCCAAAATATCGTGAGGTCTCTTCAAAGAATATAAGATTACGATTCTAATAATACTTTTATTTTAAATTTTGGTTGAACCAATGCTGAAGAAATAAGATATGATTTTTCAGTGTTTTTTTTTTGAAAAATGTTACAACTTTAAGTAGAAATTTAGTATTTCAAATTCAAAAAATATGTTCGAAGACATACATACGAAGTAAGAATAACTCTTTGCCTTTAGAATGCGGCTTAAAGAGTTTCAATTGGACGTGTAATCACGGAAATATGAACAAAACACTTTTGTATGTTTTTGAGGGGGTGAACCCAAACTTTTGCATGGGAGTGTATGCAAGCATGATTGTGTGCGTTCGTTTACAGCACGGTCAACGCCGTTTACCTGGTTTACCGTGTTTTACCACGCGCGTTTTTTTTTTAATTGATTTATTTACTCCAGAAACACTAATTTACTAATAGATAGATAGGCTCCATCCCATTACCCCGAACGCCATTACCCCGAACGCCACTACCCCGAATGAGTCACTACCCCGAAAGCCATTACCTCGAATGGGTCATTACCCCGAACGCCACTACCCCGAATGAGCCATTACCCCGTCGGTAAAATGTTAATAATATATTTTCCCTTCTTTTATATGTCAGCTATTCATTCGAAAAATCTTGTTGCCAAATGTTTTTTTCTCATTTTTTCTGAGACAGTGCCTTTTTATCAGCTCAGTGGGCTTTTCGTAGTTCAAGGGTTCATTCACAAATTTCATTACGCCAAAAATTGCCATTTTGATAACTACCCACCCCTCATACCACTTTTTTGTATGGATATTCTACATATTGTGTAATGGCTGTAACATTTGGAGAACAAGCACCCACAACATTTTTTGCCCCCTTCAGCGTTACGAAATTTGTGAATGGGCTTTCAATAAAACAAGCCTTTTATTGACTGAGAACTTTCCTTGTCAATTTACTAGTCTTGTACATATGCCTCTATGCCCAGGAACGTCGTTTTGTAGTGTAAATAGTTAGTTAGGTTATCAAATTCTCTTCTCAAGACTACCAGAGCAAGGCCAAGAAAATCTAGGGTAAAACCATAAAATTTCAACCAGTCCAAACAAAACTAATTGCAACAAAGTTGAAGGACCCCTCGGTCAAACTCTTAAGTTGTAAAAGAATTTTTGTAAAAATGAAAAATAAACATGAATTTAATGCAAAAAAAATGCCCAGGGACGTCACGGAAATGTTCAATGCATAAGATCAGCTACCGGAGGAATTCGAATCCATAACCCTCAATATGGTCTCTTTGAACAGCTGCGTGATCACCGAAATTTGAACTTCATGGTGGTGCTCATAATTAAATTTTGTTTTTAAACAAATATTTTCCATTCTTATGCATATAGGTTGTACCATAGCATCACGTTGTTACAGTGATCCACGTTCACGTCATAGCTGCAAACATTTCACCAGAAATTTTCCCTTCTTTCTTAAATAGGCTGTTCTTTCATGTTTTCGTTGGATAAGCTAGTCACTAGTATTTCAAAATAGAACAGTTTTTTTTAAAGGAATATATTCTGAATCCTGCTATAATTCGAATCAGAAATTTTCCCTTTTTTATTTTCATTTATTAAAACAGATACGTCTCTTATGAATTTGCTCACCATGTTTTCAGCCAGACCGCCGTTTTTCTAACATGTACAAGTGTGTTAAATAGGGTGTCTACTCATTCACAGAAATGAAATTCCCTGAGTTTTCCAGGTTTCAAAAAATAATTACAGGTTAAAGAAATTTTCCAAAACATACAAATAGTTAATTTAAGATGAATAAAAACTTGTTTTTTCAAATGAAAAGTATCTTCGAAAATAAATTTATCTAGGAAAAAAATCAAGAATTTTTATTCAATGATCTAAAAAAAACCTTTCTCATATCCTTTCTCTTAAAATGGGATTCATATGTATGGACTTCATTGACGTACCCACAGTATTTTTCTGGAGAGCATTTTGCATTTTTTCTCTGGGGAAATTAAGCTACCAGCCTATGATGGTATTAGAAATAATTACTTTAGACACTTCTAGTTAAAAAAAAAACGAGACCATACATATATTATGAATAATAAGAGATACCTAACAGGAAGCACGAGATGAGAGTTTGATTGTTACATTGAACAGACATTTTTCTATGTATGATTCTAAGGGCCTTTTTGGAATTTCTCATGACATTACCAGTATAACAGCTTGATTCACTATATATTTCTTTCACGTATTACTCCGCAGATCTATTCAGGAGTTTGTTTTGAAATTTTTCATGAACTTTCTAAATAATTCTTCAAAAAAAATTGTTTTATACCTTCATTTATTCAATCTGGATTTTTTGTAAGGTAACCACATCAGGAATCATCCATCCAAAAATTATTCCATTAATTTCTCTAGGACATTCTCCAGCATTTCCATTAAGAGTATCTTCATAAATTCAAACAGTAATTTCTCCATTTTGCTTTTTGAACAATTTTCATTGAAATCTTTATATATTTTCTAGTTATTTATCAAAATTTCAAGCATTTTTTTAGATTGTTTTGAAAAATTAAAAATAAAAAAATCTTCGTTGAATTTTGAAAGTGTGCTCTAAGTACGACTTCCTTGTGAGTTTTAAGTACGACTTCCTTGAATTCCTTCGAGGATCTCTAAAAGACCTCCTAAATGTTCGATGAAGTTCATCCTAAAATACAAACAAATATTATCTCCAAATAATGTTCTACAAGACGTTTTGAAGAAAATAATTGAAGTATTTGGACCGAATCCCTGAACCTTGAATAAAGTTTTAAAACATCTATGGAGATTGGGAAATTTTACAGAAAAAAATATCAAAGCAGCAACAATATGTTGATGATATGCTGGAGACATTTCAAGAGAAACTTCTGGAGGAACTCAATGAGGAATCCTAGAAACAAATTTATCGAGGAGTTCTTTGAAAAGTTTACAATAAACATCAACGAATAACGCCTGAAGAATTTTTTAAGCAATTCCTGAAAGTAATCGAGGATGAATATTTAAAAAAATCCTTATGAAAATGCCTGGAATAAATGAAAAAATCGGTAGGTTTTTGTGGGAAACTATCGAAACGAATAAACTTTTGTGGAAGCGTTAGAGCGCTTCAAGATTTTTGGACCAAATCCTGAAGAAATTCTTCTAAGCATCCATTGAAAAATCGCATGTAGCATCCCTGAAGAAATTTATGAAAGTATTCAAAAAGAAATCACTGGAGAAATAACTAGAAATCCTGAAGCATTCTGAAGACATGAGAAAAATATAATTAAGAACTTGTGGAATAGTCGTCTAATAGGTTTTGTAGGTTTCTCTGAAGCCTCTAGAATTTTGCACCAAGTGTTTATTTATTTTGTATAATAGGCGAAAAAACAATTTTGTATTTTTTTTTAAGTTTTTAACTTATCAACTGCTCATGAACGACACCCAACTGGAACTGTACTTGATTTTACCAACCTTAAGTTCTAAATCCTTGTCTTAACATGTTTTATATTGATTAATTAAAAATCGTTAAAAGGACTGGCATGTTCAGCAGTTTGATAGCGGTGCAGCCGACAAAATTTATGGTTGAGGAGATTTTTTGTCACAAAAACCACATATTCTACCATCTATTACTGTTTCAAAATAATTTTCCTGAGTGTAGCCGAAATTCCCTGAGAATTCCAGGTTTTTCCAAGTTGAATAAAATTCCCTGAGAATTCCAGGTTTTCCAGGTTTTTCCAGGTAGTAGACACCCTGGTTAAAGTTTCCTTGCTATAGCGGAACGGTTGTCTATCTGGTTGGTTTTAAAGCGGGTTCCATAGAACAACACTTGCATCGACTATCTCTGGGTCTTCCATTACCATCGTTTACGAAACAAAATCTTTAAGAAAATCTTAATGCTAGTAGCTCGACACTTACAAAAATGAGTAAAGGAAGTGGGTACCGACGTCCAATAAAAGACTTTACTACATTCTTGTTTTATGCGTATTATAGTTATCATTTTCATAATAAATTCACCCTACTTTTCGCAATAGGCTGTTCTTAAGAGCATTACAATGTGGCTGTGTGAATCTCAATAAAATTAGAGGACAAATTTAAACAAAACTTAGTACTAGAGGACAAATTTAAGCAAAAATTGAAACTAGCTGCTTTTTTATCTTCCAATATTTGAAAAATACATTTTTGAGCCAAATTCGTTAAATACTCATAAGGAATCGTACAGTTATCTCCCCACTCTATAACTAGAATAAGTCTCAAAATGTTATGCGTTCGAGGTAATGGCGTTCGGGGTAGTGACCCATTCGGGGTAATGGCTTTCGGGGTAATGGCGTTCGGGGTAGTGACATTCGGGGTTGTGGCGTTCGGGGTACTGTCATAGAGTCGATAGATAACATGTTTGTCTATAATGATCATGATTAACCCCTCTACCGGCATCTTCATTTTTTATCGCAAAAAAATATTAATATCACGATAATTTTTTTGTTGCTTTTGTCACGTTATGACACTCAACAATGAGATTTATTCAAAGCTACAAGGGAAGCAACTGAAAGTGATAATTATGGGATGATTCAAAGACATATTTCCGGCGTTCATAAAGTTTCTTCCACTTAGAGTTTGGCCACAAAAATGATAGAATTCTAGCAGAGGAAAAAAACGTTGGTGTACGTATCATTTTCGTTGAGCTTTATTGGAAAATATATAATAATTGTTTGTCAGCTTCTCGGTCGAATTTTCGAACTTTTCGAACCGTAATTTCTTGCACAGTACTATTGTCTACCTTATCCGTCATTTTCTGAAAGAATTTCTTTAAATAAGACGGGTTTAAAATTGTTTCGATGAGTTCATGTAAGCATGACAATTGCCCAAAATTTAACGATGGGTGGAATCCTTTCTTACAAAAATCCGCATCATTCTACTAATACCGTTCTATGACCTCGCTAAGTACTCAGAACTTCACGGGATCTTTGTGCGATTCAATTAATTCTGAAGAAGAATTCTATTCTGAAGGCTCTTTTATGAAAACTGAAGAATGCCTAGTCGGATAAATGTACGACTTGTTGCATAAATAACTATTATTCAACTAGTCCATCAAAACTTTATGATTCTATTGGATGTATATTCGCAGTTAAAGTGCAGGTCTGGGTTAATTGATCTAAGTTTATGTAAACAAAAATATTTTGCTCCTCCTTGGTGGCGTCACGTTCAAACTGGGACAGAACCAGCACTTCCATAATTATCAACTGAGTTTTCTTTGTTAATTGATTATTTTTTTGCATTCGTAAGTATATTGTGTGAAAAGCATTAAGGTACGCTATACCCTAAAAAGTCGAGAAAATTTCCATTATGGAAAGTTTCTCACCCGGCGAGACTAAAATCCACGGCCCTCAGCTTGATTTACGCGTTTACCGTTACGGATATAGAAGTTTGTGAGAATAGAGCAATCAAGTAGAAATATGCAATTACAAAGTGGGTTATAAATTATCCAAAGACATTCTGCGTAGCGATAAACATATGATATCCTTTCATGAAATCAAGTTTGAATCGAAATGCTTAAGATTCCATTGGTCAGACCTGCTGCATGCTTGAAAAGTACCATCGGTTATCAAGCTTATTCATACTTCGATGCATTACCATCACCTGCCGCCCCATAATCGCTTAAGCCAAGTACCAATATCGCACTTACTCAAAAATCACTCACATCCAACGAGCGAACATTTAATTAATGTTTATTAGTGTAATTTATACCTTTTATCGCCGTCTGAAAATCAAACGACGAGACCCGTTTTCACCTCAGGCATCGTCGTCTTTGTCGTCGTTTTGCATACACCTCTTCAGTAAGCCGGGCCGGGATTTTCCTCAACCCAAGCCTAGAGAAGAGAGATCCATGCGCGCGCACATTTAAAATTTTATTGAGTATCATTTTAATATATGCTTCGATGTTTATCACGCGACGTATGTACATATTAATTCGCGGTTTAAGTTGCCTCGGCTTGGCCACCACGAGACCACTGCAGAAGAGAAGCGCGCAAAGCTCCAGGGCTAAACGTGAAGCGAGATTAAACGTTTTGAACTCTCCCTCGAACAAAATGAAGAGGAGGGGCGGGATCAGGATCAGCAGAGGCGCTAAATAGGGTGCCAAATGAGGCGTGCAAAATTTTCTCACCTAGCGCTGGAAAATAGAAAGCCCAATCTCTACCCCAGAACCGGGGTATGGATCAAATTAGCCTCGCACAAAATCATCGGCGAGGGTGGCATTGGGATCGAAGGCGCGGAGGAGGTGGACAGAGGGCGGCAGGTAGCAGCGTCACGACTTGATGAAATAAATTTGCAAAAATTTACAATATACGCGAACACTTTCACGACCTCGCGCCTGATCTCGCTATGAGCATCGCGTACTTCGCATTCAGGGCCACCACCAGGCATGATGATCAGCAGCAACACGAAGGATTGGCCGAGCCAAGGCATCCACTTACACACACAGTCCAGTCAGTCGGTGTGAGAGATCGTTGCCAGGAGATCTGGTGATTACCGGGCTGGATGGCGAAAGGATGCCTTGCCTGTATTCGATTAGTAGAGTGGGAATCCATATATTCCCTCCCTTGCCGTCATCTTACGGTTCTTCTTCGAAGGCGCAACACGTGTACGCGGATTCAGAGATCCTCGATCTTCGGAAGGGTCTTGGCTTCGCTAGCGGTCCCCCAATTGGCAAGATCCAAGTTTTCACAGCTAGGGAGATTACTCCCACTGAGAAATCGTTCCGCATCTCGTTCTTCGCCCATATGCACAATGCGCATAAAACAACAATACCGAGAAATCACCTCAACGACCGCACGTTTGGCCGCAGAAGAAGAGCAAGAGCAAGACCATAAGGCAGAAGCGCATCGAGCGGAGGAGATCCTCCCGCATGCAATCTTATACGGTTGGTCCCATCCATTCGACCGGTCAAACCGAAACATAACCGCACCGAAACGACGCAAGGCGAGGGTCCAATCAATGCAAAAGATCAAAATAAAATTAAAATGCGAACGATTTAGCGATTTAACAAGATAACACCCTTTTTTGCGCTGGCTGTGCGATGCGAAGGTGAACGAGGCAGAAGAAGAAGAAGACGACGACAACGACTAAGACGACGAAGAAAACGAAGCCGAAGTGTGCACTTTGTTGGCGATTTCAGCTGCAGTTGCAAAAGTCTCCGGATGGTTACAAACCGAGGAAGAGTTGCACACACACGCGGTTGGTCTGTCGGTTTGCGGCGATCGATCGTGATGCAACGCGTTTGCGCGAACGTGTCGACTTTTGGGGGAGCCCATTGGTGCAATACCTACTGGGAGATGTTTGGGAGTTGAATTACTTTGGGTTGGAATAGGTATTTGTAGATTACTTCCCAAGTAGGAATTGGAACGAATAATTAGCCTTAAATCAGCATCAGCAATGCATATTGGCATTATAATAGCATCCCGTCTTTGCCACCGCCTGTATTTAACACATATCGAGATTTTAGCTTGAAATTATGAGATCGTAACAACCAACCTCATACATCCTCTAGCCAAGGATTCATGAAATTTCAATAGATGGTGGCCAAATAACGGTGGAATTCTGGGGCTTCCTAGATTACTGATATATTTGTTAATAGCATGTAGATTTCCGATACATGGTATTCTAGTTGTTTACCACCGAATCGATCGTATTCCGATCGTTTTAATGAAATTTTGAGAGTATTCCTGGAGTTTTTTGAATTCAAAATTAGTTTTTTTTTAATGATGATTACATTTTGGAGCGATTCCTTAGAATTCTGTTGGATTTCATTAAGTTCCAGTCGAAATCTTTAGAAATTCTGTAATATATTTTTTGCAATTTGTCATCGTAATAGGCTGGTTTTCATCACGCCAATCTGTCATAAAACGGCCTAATTTCTTGCACTGAAATGTGCAGAGCGGGAATAGTCATTACGCAACTAAAATCAGTGCTGTAATGATTCATTACGCAACGCTTTCTCATTACACAACTGTTTTGAGTTGCGTAATGAATCATTACACAACATTTTTTCAGAAATTGTAAAATAATGGTGAGTGCATTCCGATATAATTTCTGATGCTCTCAAGTGGTCTTCGACGAAATTGCAAAAAATGTTGTACGTAACTCGTTGCAGAACTCGATTTTTACAGCACTCGTCGCAATTTACCACTCGTGCTGTAAAAATCATCATTCTGCAACTTGTTTCGTAAACTACTATTGCGATCCATGTAATCTAGGAATAGGCAGGTAATCTTATGATTGCAGTAAGATCTGTCTATTTTTGGGAAATTCTAGTGATTCCTGGGATTTTATTGAATATTTCAATTTTGTACAGCTCATATCACATACTGGGTGAATAGTCAGGAAATAATTCTGATTGAAATTCATTGCTACTACATTACGAGGCTCATGTATACTCTCAATGTGACTGTTATGCGGTTACAATTACCATTGTGACAAAACAACTTGGCATTTTTTACGAATTTTATAGAACAATCTCACAGATTTCAGTGAGTTGATCCAAAGTGTTTATCATTAAGCCATTAAGGCTTCTAGTGGTATTTATTGGAAATCGATGTTTCCCCCAACTGGATGGAATGCGCGATCCCATCACTTTAGCATACTTTGATGCCTTTGTAAGTCGATACCTCTCTAACTCGATGTTCCCTAACTCGATGCAATCTGTTTGAGTTTCCCATGCAAGTTCATAAACAGTTTCAAATATCCTTGTTATGCCTACCTAACTCGAGCGGTATTCTTTATTCTACCTTATGATTCTGGTACCATTTACTTGTTCGTACCTAAACGGTTTCTGGGCTATAAATACTGGCTGTCGTAGGCGCAGAAGGGAGAGACCTCCCGAACTGTGGACTGAATAAAATATCATTTTATTCTTTATTTGCAGGATATAAAAATCCATTTTGAATGAATTTTGTATCTAGATACCTCCTTTATTCGATGGTCCCTTCAATATCGAGTTAGAGAGTGTTGACTGTACACAAATTCTCACGAGAATTTCCACTTTCTCACTGAATCCCAAAATTATAGAAATTGAAAAGATTTTTATTTGACGTCCAAGATTACCATCGGAATTACTAAAATTCACAACATATGGCAGGGATCCCATCGTAATCTCAAAGATTTCGGACCACACTCCGATCCCCCACTTGTATTTCTGGAGGTGTAAATTGCATGATTACATACGGGATGTAAGAATTCTCACTCTTAAGGGGACACGGGAGACCGTGTTATTTTCCCTATCTTTCGTCTCACTCTAACAATAATCATTGAAACTTTGTGAAAGCAAATCTCGAGTTTTAGTGAACCGATGAAGCTGAAAATTTATCGGGTTGTGAACTACATATATAGCATCATAGTGATACTTTTTTGCATCGATGTATGGAGTGGTTCTTGGGATTTGCTTCTTGAAATGGATAGGGTGATTATGATGACGTCCCGTGCGGCCTTAATGGATTACCTGCTTTGTTCTTGTCCACAGTTGATCAGTAGGAGTTTTCTCATTTTATTTTGTATGGGGAAAGGCATTTAACTTCAAATTTCTTGTGAGTGGAAGATGTAATCGAACAAATATTTGGTGGGCGTGATAGCCATCATCATCACGCACAACCGATATCATATATTTTTTCGAAAATAGTTCCCAATTTTAAGAAATAATTCGTTAGATGCATTACGCCATACAAAAATTTTTCGCGTTACCTTTTAAAGATTTTTTGTGCATAGCTAGACGCTAACGCATGTGCGTTACTAAGTGGTGAGTAGCGAATCAGACCTGGCATGTAACCCGTTCAGAATTTCTATGTAAATGCAAAGATACTCACGAAAATTTAAATCGGAAATATTCTAACCGGAATCCGAAAATTCTCTACTGAAATCTCAAATGGCACCATATGTAAATGACGTAGAATTTTATAGGGAAGGGGGTTCACAAATTTGTGACGATGTGTGCCGAGGGGGCCCTCTTAGGAGATCGCTGAAAACCGTGCGCCCGGGCGGCTGCATTTTGAAGTTTGTGTCACGTTTACCTACCTCGTTCCGCGTTTTTTTTTGTTTTTTCGTTCCGACTTATGAAAATTATATTTGGCGGATGATGCTATGTTACGTACAAATGTTCTGTGGGAACATGTTTTTCAAAGTGATAAGTCGAGTCTAGTACACGAAACTGAAGACGGCCTAACAGTTGAGGTCGAAATACGCGTATCTGTCAAAGGATACACACTCTAGTGGAATTAAATGGTATAGTACTAAATTCGGTTTTTTTCATCTACTTATATAAAATCTACTAAACAGGTCGAAGATTTATTATGATAAGTGTGTGTTTTTTTCAGATATCAGCGGAATTTTGTTTTACTTTCATTAGATTTGCTTGCGTTTTACTCGAGAGTGCTCTGTGATAGCTCCAGCAATTGAATTCGTTTCGCGCGACTCGTTTCTCCTGTGTGTGTTAAATGTGTTAATATACAAACTGTATGTGCTTCGAGGATGCTCGATTCGCAATGGATTATAAACTACAGTTTTTTGTCGATTTTTCGTGCGGTTCGATAAGCATAAGTTTACTATTGTTCCTTGTTAGAGGAGCGACGGATTGCAGTTTAAAAGGACGTGGCCAGGACAGCTCTCGACTATTGGAGGATGCGTCAAAGTTGTCTAAGAATTAGAGGTTAGTCCCAAATTTCTGACTTTGGTAACGGACGGAATGGAGGCAGCCCTCATACAATAGTCTAGGACTGTACCACCTACGAATTTTTTCGAAATGCTTAATGCTAATGCTAATGTGTGCCGAGGGGACCCTCTTCGGAAGCAGCATTTTGGATAATGTCGGCAAACGTTATCGAACGTTTTTTTACGTTATTCATATTCATATAACTCATGTGCTAATATTGGAATTACTGAAAAATTTTTAAATATACTCAACTAGTCTAACTATCGTTTTGTTTTTGATTAACTATTCAATATTGATTGCAAGACGGCTGTCAAGTTTGGTTGTGTGTTGTTTGTTCTCGATCTTCTTCGAGTAAAAAGGTGTGTGTATTGTACTCTGTAGCAAGTGAAGTGAACCCGCCTTAAAGCAAATGGCGTTCATCTCAACCCCCTGAAGAAAGCGCTAGTTCTTGAAGCCAGCCACCATCAGTATGGCGCTAATGCTAAGTAAACAAATTTAGGCTTTGCCCTCACCAAATTCCGCGCGGAAGCGTCAATTGTAGCATGAGAGAAAAAATTTACTATTGATAGTCGTTTATCATTGTGCCTAATAAAATATGGCTAAATTATCTTGCGACTACAGAAAACTGAATAAAGTAATACGCATTTAACACCAGAATAATAGGTCAAATATGAATGTCGCATTCCAAAACTAGTGTGTCTTGTGCCTAAAACGGTATTTTTGTTGACTACATGTAGAGTGTCCATTTCCCGACCATTTTGCTCGTCCCGGGATTCGGGACAAAAATCTATACTTGTCCCGGAAAATCCCAGGATCCCGGGATTAATCAAATTTTCAATAACACTAGAATTTCGGTTGAAATGGAAGTACAAATTTAACAATACAATTTTATTTTTGTTCAATGAAAAATAATATGTTAATTATAGCATATCACATTTCATATAAGACTTTTTCATTCTGATGAAGTAACATAACAAAAATCAAAACTTAACATGACTATCTACGGGTTTACTATGGATTTTTTTTTTCAAATTCTCTATAACAGTTATGAATGGAAGTACAATAAAAAGTCATAATTTTAAAGCAATAACATTTGAAAAGTCATAAAAACTTTAGAACAAAATAAACGATTAAAGACCATTGAAGGTATTGTAGATCATGCTAAAAGTTAATTACTGAAAACTACACGGGTAGAAATCAGAATCCAAAAACAAGATTATGACTCATGATATCATGATTCCAGCGTGTTTTCGTCTTATGAAAATACACCATGATTTGGACTCATGATATCATGAGTCAGATTGCCGTAACGCAACACACGCGTTAGGTTTTTGTAGCTGATTGCTCGGAATCATGATTCAAATTCCGAAAATGCTGAGTCGCACATCCGTTTATGATCGACAAAAATAAAAAAAAAGTTAAAAATAGCATACATTGAGATTCGATCCAAGAACCTTCCGATTGTGAGTCACGTACTCTACCACTCAACCGCTTCGTCATCTTGAATTGTGAGTGATCGATACGAATGTGATGAAGCAAAGTGCGCCGCTTAGTGTTTTCACACTGGATGTTACGCTTATGAGGAATCATGATTATGACTCCAGGAACCATGATTTGTGATCCTGATATCATGACCTAACCAATTTATGAATTTCATGATTTGTAAATCATGGTGTGGGGATCAGATTTTTATCCGTGTATTGACTTAAGTTGACTGCCATGAATCGAAAGTCAATTTTGGTCAAAATTGGGTTGATATCAGTTTTAATTGGGCTGCAAAACGGTGAGTCGACAACAAGGAAGGAGCGTTCAACATAGCTCTGGTCCTCACAAGTTCCTACCTCACGCTTCCACGGGTCAAACGATGACAAAGACCGCCAGCTAAGGGTTGCGTACTTAGCTGGTAGTGCAGCCTGGGCACTGTTGTCCTTCTGACATCAGCTAGATTGAGGAGGTACGTCTCGAGCGTCTGTTCACCAGGAGGTGCGGCTCAAACAGCGTCTGTTCTGGTATCCAGCGGCTGAGCAAGAAATGCTGAATCGCGCACAGCTAAATCCAAGGTGGTAGCCCCATCAGCGCGATCGTCCTAGTGTTAGTTGGGACGTTAAACAGAGCTGGCACGATGGCGCTCCGGCGAGACAGGAGTGTTGGCGTAGGCCCAATAAGCCACCCGTAAAAAACCTTATTGCGAATAACATAGGAGATAATACGACCCGGAACAATCGGCAAAGACCCACGCGACGAAATAAGGATTACGATTGGAAACTTGGAACATGGAACTGCAAGTCACTTGGTTTCGCAGGTTGCGACAGGATAATCTATGACGAACTACATCCCCGTAACTTCGATATCGTAGCGCTGCAGGAACTTTGTTGGACTGGACAGAAGGTGTGGAAAAGCGGGCATCGAGCGGCTACCCTCTACCAAAGCTGTGGCACCACAAATGAGCTAGGAACTGGCTTCATAGTGTTGGGCAAGATGCGACAACGCGTTATCGGGTGGCAGCCGATCAACGCAAGGATGTGCAAGATGAGGATAAAAGGCCGTTTCTTCAACTACAGCATCATCAACGTACACTGCCCACACGAAGGGAGACCCGACGACGAGAAGGAGACGTTTTACGCGCAGCTGGAGCAGATTTATGACGGATGCTCGCCGCGTGACGTGAAAATCGTTGTTGGCGACATGAACGCACAGGTAGGACGAGAGGAGATGTACAGACCGGTGATCGGGCGGAACAGTCTGCACGCCGTATCTAACGACAACGGCCAACGATGCATCAACTTTGCAGCCTCTCGTGGTATGGTAGTCCGAAGCACCTTCTTCCCCCGTAAAGATATCCATAAGACCACCTGGAGATCACCCGATAACCTAACCGAGAACCAAATCGACCACGTTCTAATCGACGGAAAATTCTTCTCTGACATTACCAATGTTCGCACATACCGCAGTGCGAATATAGATTCGGATCACTACCTAGTTGCTATATGCATGCGCTCAAAACTTTCGACGGTGACAAACTCGCGTCGAAGCCGAACGGCTTAACATCGAGCGGCTACGGGACTCAGAAGTAGCCCAAGAATACGCGCAGCAGTTGGAAGTGGCCCTACCAACGGAAGAGCAGCTTGGCGCCGCCACTCTTGAAGATGGCTGGAGGCACATAAGATCCGCCATAGGTAGCACCGCAACAGCAGCACTAGGTCCAGCGGCCCCGAATCAGAGAAATGACTGGTACGACGGCGAATGCGAGCAGTTGAAGAATGAGAAGAATGCAGCATGGGCGAGAATGCTGCAACACCGCACGAGAGCGAACGAGGCACGGTATAAACAGGCGCGGAACAGACAAAACTCGATCTTCCGAAGAAAAAAGCGCCATCGCGAAGCGATGGAAGAGCTGTTCCGCGCTAAAGACACACGGAAGTTCTACGAGAAGCTTAACCGTTCGCGCAAAGGCTTTGTGCCACAAGCCGACATGTGCAGAGACTTTGACGGAAATCTTCTCACGAACGAACGTGAGGTGGTCGAAAGGTGGCGGCAGCACTACGACGAGCACCTTAATGGTGATGTGGCCAGTAGCGGAGGTGGCACGGAAATAACTTTGGGAGCACGCGCGGACCGACGAAAGACTTCCGCCTCCAGATCTCCAAGAGGTAGAAACGGAGATTAGACGGTTGAAAAACAACAAAGCCGCTGGAGTGGACCAACTTCCTAGCGAGTTGCTAAAATACGGTGGTGATGCACTGGCAAGAGCGCTGCACTGGGTTATTTCCAAGATTTGGGAGGAGGAAGTATTGCCGGAGGAGTGGATGGAAGGTGTCGTGTGTCCCATCTACAAAAAGGGCGACAAGTTGGATTGCGCCATTTATCGTGCGATCACAATTTTGAGCGCCGCCTACAAGGTACTCTCCCAAATTCTATGCCGCCGTCTATCACCAATTGCTAGAGAATTCGTTGGACAATATCAGGCAAGATTTATGGGCGAACGAGCAACAACGGACCAGATATTCGCCATCCGCCAGGTGTTGCAGAAATGCCGCGAATACAATGTACCCACACATCATTTATTCATCGATTTTAAATCGGCCTATGATACAATCGATCGAGAACAGCTATGGCAGATTATGCACGAATACGGTTTCCCGGACAAACTGATAAGATTGATCAAGGCGACGATGGAGCGAGTGATGTGCGTAGTCCGAGTATCAGGGACACTCTCGAGTCCCTTCAAATCTCGCAGAGGGTTACGGCAAGGTGATGGCCTTTCGTGTTTACTGTTCAACATTGCTTTAGAGGGTGTGATAAGAAGAGCGGGGATAGACACGAGTGGCACGATTTTCAGAAAGTCCGTTCAGTTACTTGGTTTCGCCGACGACATTGATATCGTAGCACGGAACTTTGAGACGATGGCGGATACGTACATCCGACTAAGGGCTGAAGCTAGGCGAATCGGACTGAACATCAATGTGTCAAAGACGAAGTACATGATAGCGAGGGGCTCAAGAGAAGACACGGCACGCCCCCCACCTCGAGTTCATATTGACGGTGATGAAATCGAGGTTGTCGAAGAATTCGTGTACTTGGGCTCACTGGTGACCGCCGACAACGACACCAGCAGAGAAATCCAGAGACGCATCGTTGCTGGAAATCGTGCCTACTTTGGACTCCGCAGAACGCTCCGATCGAGCAAAGTTCGCCATCGCACGAAGTTGACCATCTACAAGACGCTGATTAGACCGGTACTCCTCTATGGGCACGAAACATGGACCCTACGTGCAGAGGATCAACGCGCCCTTGGTGTTTTCGAACGGAAGGTGTTGCGGACCATCTACGGCGGAGTGCAGATGGAAGACGGAACGTGGAGAAGGCGGATGAACCATGAATTGCACCAGCTGCTGGGAGAACCAACCATTGTCCACCTCGCAAAAAATGGGAGGCTGCGGTGGGCATTGGCGTAGGAACAGGGGGGGCCAGGGGGGCCTGGCCCCCTCTAGGATCATCCAGGCCCCCCCCCCCAGAATTTTTGATAATAATAAAACTTGAAATTAAAAAAATAACAACATAAGACGAACCAAAAACTTTTGAATCAATGTACATGGCTCTTGTTATTGACAAACATCTCTTCTGTAAGTAGTTACGTTATTTTAGAGAAAACCTCGCTTGTCTTACACAACATCAGCGTGGCGGTTCTGACTTCGGTGAATCGCGCGACAACCGAAAGCTTAATCGTCCGGCTGTCGATCGATTAGTTACTGTTGGAAGTAGCTTCTTATTGTATGCGATTAGCGCATTTTTTTCGACATCTCCGTTGCTAAAATACCGTGGTACAAAAAAGCGTCAATATCCTGGAAATTTGATTTCTAAAATTATTTTTTTTCTGAATAATCCAAATAATGCTGTTTGAGTATTAAGCAGCATTTTTTTGTTGGGGGTTGAACCTACTGCGTCCATTAAGCAGCATATTCACTGCATTGTGTTTTCTAATGTGTTCGGTGATGATGATTTCCCCTATGAGAATTCACTGAAGTATATATATTACTAAGATTACAAATACAAGAACATTAACTTCAACTCGTAAAATGTCCGAAAAAATAGACAATACTACTAAAGGAATTTCTAAGACAATACATAGCGGGAATTTTTGTCGAAAAATGAGGCTTAACCTTCAAGGAATTTCGACATGGCCAAGTTTTCTTCAGATAAATGGCAGTAATTTAACCTGGTGCGAAAAAACGTAACAAAATCGACCATAGTGTTTTATTCCAACGATAAATTCTGTTCGATTCAATGTTTGAAGTATTTTCACAAGAAAAAATTTATTGCTCAACTCAATTAAAAAAAAAAAAAACTTATTATTTCATAGATTATTTGAATGATTTTCAGCAGATTTGTAGCAAAATTTTGTTATAAAACTTTTCGATATTCTCAATAGAATTTAAGTATAATCAAAATCCTCAAGGAATATTGAAAGGTGGCTTCAGAAGTTTTGCAAATCTCTTGAAACTTAGTCAAATAATATTGTGGGACATGTTCATACTTTCAAAACTTCAATTCCTCCTGATGGACATCCATTCCAACTATGTCTATTCTTTTTGCTTTTTTCAGGTTTATTCAAAAATTTGAAAGAAAAATGTTTTTGAAATGTCTCTTGCCTTCGAATCTTCAGAGGAAATTTGTTGAAAACCCCCAGGAAAACTTTTGCTTCCGAAATTAGCATAGCGGTAAAGGAATCTGTAGAGAAACGTGTACCGAAATAACTGGGAAGAGGGAAACGATTTGTGGGGCCCAGATAGCCGTAGCGGTAAACGCGCAGCTATTCAGCAAGACCAAGCTGAGGGTCGTGGGTTCCAATCCCACCGGTCGAGGATCTTTTCAGGTTGGAAATTTTCTCGACTTCCCAGGGCATAGAGTATCTTCGTACCTGCCACACGATATACACATGCAAAAATGATCATTGGCATAGTAAGCTCTCAGTTAATAACTGTGGAAGTGCTCATAAGAACACTAAGCTGAGAAGCAGGCTTTGTCCCAGTGGGGACGTAACGCCAGAAAGAAGAAGAAGAAGGGAAACGATTTATTAACATATTCATAAAGAAATTTGTATTGATCTTCCTTGAAACACTTCTCTAGAAATAATGTTACCAACTATGTATTGTCAGAATCCATATTCTTGGTTTGAATTTTTGTGCGATACGAGGGCAGAATTTCTAGAGGCTTTCTGGCAGGATTCTAGAAAACCAGCGGTCAAGGAAAGGTAGATTTCAAGGATAAATTCTCAAAAAGATTCTGATGGAACTTCTTGAGGAAATTGTTTTATTTGCAAATTCATTACAGAGGTTTAACAGTCATGTAATTTACCTCTAGAGGAAAGATAATAAATCATTTTTCATTGTTATCTTTTGTTCTTCCAGCTTCAACATTTCGTTGCTTCTCTTTCCTTCGCATGACACTTTGAGGAACCGTACAAAAAGCTTTCCATACTTCAAAAAGCATCATTTTAAAGAATTTAAAAATAAGCTAAATTATAGCAGTTTTGAAAAATTACCGAAGTCTAATAGTATGGTTCCTGTTTTTTAAAAGTCCATCAGGAATTCCTCAACAATTTTGCAAAGTAATTCAAAAGTTTCTCCTAAGATCTAAATTCATTAACATTTTACACTACAAATATAATCTCAATGCATCTTTGGTAATGTTCTCGAAAAAACCTGCAATATTTTCGCGTTGAACTTCTACAGTACTACAAAATAATCGATAATAGACACTTTGAAAAAGTTTGTTTGAAATTTCTAAAGGTATGGTTCTTTCTACATCAATATGTTAATGAAACTTCAACAAATTTACCAACCAAATTCTTTTAAATTTTTTTTACATGTGTTTCCCTGTAAATCTGGTATGGAGTGATTCGTAGAGGAATTTGTAAAGCAATCCCTAAAAATATTGATAATTTCCTGGAGTAGTTTTTGAACCAAAAAATAAAGTGTATATACATTTTTAAATAATATTTATGGAAGAATCCTGAGATTACCATTGGGCTTATTTATTGAACCTGATAGAATTCCCGACGAAAGTTCTGGAGATTTTTTTTTTAAGAAGTTCAAGAATGAATTGCGAAATCTTAGTGAATTTTTGAAGAAATTTTCCATCAAATTCACAAAGATTTCGCAATTCATTCTTGAACTTCTTAAAAAAATCTCCAGAACTTTCGTCGAGAGTTGGATTAGGTTCAATAAATTCACTAGAAAATACTTAGATAAATCTCTGGTAAATTTTTCGGGAGAATCTTAGGAAACAATAGTGTAGTTTTCTAAGAAATACCTGAACAAATTACTCCGGAAATCTTTGAGTATTTTCACAGAAGAGTTTTCGAAAGATCTGTTGAACGTTTTCAGCTAGAAATTTTATAGGAAAGTTAGAATCCTATAAATATTTCTTAGTCAGGGTTTTCGAGAGGGTTTTGAAGGAATGCGGGATGTTGCTCATTGATGTTAAAGAAATCTAAAAAAATAATTATCTGTGAAAAAACGCTGATAGATCTGCCAACAACTTCTTTGAGAAACATGTTCCCAATCGAATTCCTTTTAATTACTTATGAAATACTTGTGGAATTTTACAAGAAATCCTTGGATTAACACCTGAAAGAATCATTTTTTTTCTTGCAGGAAGTCTGGATAATTTTTTCTGCGATTTTTTCAAACACTCCTGTAGAGGAACTTTAGCATGAAGTTCAGAACCAAAGTTGGAAAAACTTTTGGCAAACTCTTTGAAGAATTCGTGGAATGAATCCTTGCTTGGTGATATTGATGACATTTTTGGTGAGACTTCTAGAATTTAGTATACTATTTTGTTTGGAGAAATCCTCAGTAATTCCTGAAAATCATTAACAAATTAATAATGAACAACTGGAGGATACCTCAAAGTAACAATTGATAAAAAGTAAATTGTAACAAGTACGTGGAGGACCTTCCAGTCGAAAATATTAAAAGAATTTCTAACGAATTTCTGGTGGAATTTTTCAACAGATTTTTAAGCAATTCGATAGAGATTCTTCGACAAATTTTATGGTGATCAGAAAGTCTGGGAATAATTTTCTGTGGGAATCCCAGGCGAACTCAGTGAAAACTGTTAAAGGAGTCATGGAGAAAGCACTGAAATGTACGAAAATGATTCATGAAGAAATTCCCGTAGGAATTTACAGAGGAATCTTTTCAAAGCACATGGTTGAATACCTGAAAAAATCGTGGAAGCATCACAAAGGACATTCCTTGAGAGTTTTTTTTTTGTTAGAATTCCTTCAGGATTTTAAACTGGATTACAGCAATAATGAATCTTTTCCGTAGCGAAAATTGAAATTTACAAATATAAATGATGTACCATGAAATGAGACAAATAAATAAAACAATACAAATCTTAAAATTACGAAATTTGTGAAAATCTTGATTATTGCGACCGAAATTACTTCTGTAAAACAAGTATTTGATAGGCCCCCCCTAGGCCCCCTCCAGAAAAAAATCCTAGCTACGCTAATGGCGGTGGGCCGGGCATGTCACCAGAATGTCGGATACCAACCCGGTGAAAATGGTTCTCGAAAACAATCCGACCGGCACAAGACGACGTGGTGCGCAGCGAGCAAGATGGGTCGATCAAGTTGAGGACGATCTGCGGACCCTTCGCAGAATGCGTGGCTGGCAACGGGCAGCCATGGACCGAGTCGAATGGAGACGTCTCCTACGTACAGCAGAGGCCACCCAGGCCTTAGCCTGACTGGTAAGGTAAGGTATCAGTTTTAATTATATCTTCTAATGATCCTTCAGTTGCACTGACGAGAAATCACTTTTTGTTCAGCAAAATTAGGAAAAAAAAACACCAAGTTGAGTTATCCCATAATGAAAAAAAAACGTATTTCAGTCCCACTGCAGATTTTCGCATCGTGTAACACAAAAATGAATTGTTTTATGGTCATATTTATATTTTTCTTGAAAAGGTAACGTAGTGAAAAGCAAATTATGAAAGTTTCATTGAGATCGAAACATGTTCCAATCTCCTGGAATTTTTTGAATATTTGTATGAAAAACGAGATTGAAAACATCTCAGTCAATTTTCTCAATGCCTACTTTTTACAGATGGTACTGACTTGCGATTTGCGGCAGTTTAGGTGTACTTTCACATTTATTATCTCAGCATAGGCTTATAAAAACGGCTAATGTTGAAAAGAAAACTTTGCAACTAGACAAATAAGAATATGTGTTTGTTACTTGGTAAATTGATTTTTTCATGAAAATAATTACTCTTTTATTCTCTTTTTCATTATGCTTTTCTACTTTATGAAATAAGGTTGATAGTGAGGAAAAATGTCATTGTTTTTCATTGAAATTTAGTGGTTTTCATCAAATTCTACGTACATTTAGGGAATTCTCGGGATGTCAGAAATAAAATCCCGAGAAACGGGATATCCCGAAATTTGTCAAAATTTTTTGTCCCGGGATGGACACTCTAACTACATAGCAAACTTCCAATATGGGTAATGAAGAGGAGCGACGATGTTGGCCAAGCATTTTGACTTTGCCGAATGCGAACCGATTATCCTTCTCTATACAATGTTGGAGTAAGGTAGTTTCCTCCTTCAAGCGAATTAGATCATATGATTTTGTCGGACTTTCAGGATTGCGTTCTGTATTTTTTTTAAATAGAACTCTGTTTATGATTCAAGCATAAACAGCATGGGGGTTTTTCTCGGCAGAATTCTTTGAAACTTTGCTATTAGAAAATCTCCAGTATAACACATATTGTGGCCAAATATGAGCTCAGTAGCTTTCAAAAAACCCCACTGCTAAAGTTAATCAAAAGTGCCAAGAATAGGATCCAACTCCCTACTTGTTTTCTTGAGATGTGGGATGACGTCCTTGGTGTTGGTGAAAAAAGATCAAACGGACCTATGTTCCGTGTTGCCAAAACAATGTTCGGATAGTCTTTTTAAAGACATACAGTTGACTCTCCACATATCGATGTTCTATGACTCGATATCTCTCCCTATGTCGATGATTTCTTAGGTCCCTTCATTCTGCATACAATTTCTCTCTCCACATCTCGATATCCTCCTTATCTCGATATCTCCGTATCTCGATGCATGCCTGATGACTTTTCGTTCCCAATTTTCTCTCTGTATGTCGATATGACCAATATCAAAGGATATTAGACTAAATTTCTGGGGTTCAAAACAAATTAGGAACGCGCAATGACGTCTGATTGTTTATTATTTTCTTGGCAACGGAGTGTTTTTCAATCTAGTATTCAATAATAGTAGTTTACGGAACAAGTTGCAGAATGATGATTTTTACAGCACGAGTTGTAAATTTATCCTACGAGGCTTGCCGAGTAGGATAATTACGACGAGTGCTGTAAAAATCGTGTTCTGCAACGAGTTACGTACAACATTTTTTGAAATTTCGTAGAAGACCACTTGAGGGTATCAGAAATTATGTCGAAATGCATTCCCCATTATTTTACAATTTCTGAAAAATTGTTGTGTTATGATTCATTACGCAGCTCAAAACAGTAACGTAATGAGAAAGCGTTGCGTAATGAATCATTACAGCACTGGTTTCAGTTAGGTAATGACAATTCCCGCACTGCATACTTCAGTGAAGGAAAGTAGGCCGTTTCATGACAGATTGGCGTGATGAAAAACAGCCTATTACGATGAGAAATTGCAAAAAAAATTGTTCTTTGTCTCGATCTCTCCCAATCTCGATGGTCCCTCCGATATCGAGATGTGGAGAGGCTACTGTAGTTTTGAGTACCAAAATGGCCTCTAATATGGCACCTTAGTTCCCCCTTCACGTTCCGCTCCCTCCTCCCACACTTCTCACCGTGTTTTTGAGAGCGATCACAAAAATGCCCGTTCTAAAACGCACTTTCAATGGTATTTCTACTCACCGTAGCAACTCAAAAATCTGATGCGATACTTGGAACACTATAATTCTTCTCGCGCCGTGCTACTGGGTGCAAAAAATCACTTAAACTCGTCGATTTGTGCTCGAAAAACAACACCGAATTCACTGAGCCAACATTGTTTATGAATGGGATGCGCAGCTCTCGTTGATTGGAAGTGATGTCAGTTTTTATGTTTGGAATTAAAATTGGTCTAATGGCTACCGCTCCTGCTTGGTAAGCAAAATATCGTATGTTCAATCACAGGCCTCTTCCATAGGTAGAGTACTTTGTAAATGTATTTTTATTGTACATTATGTAGATATCGATTTCTGTCAAGAATTCATCTTTCACTCATTCCACGCTTATTCGTATGTTCTAGCAATAGCTAGAACCCGAAACGGCGAACATTACACCGTTTCTCTCTCTCTCGCTTTGTATCATAATTCTGATCTTAGGGGCGGGCCATTAATTACGTAAGACAACTTTGGCGGTTTCCTAATACACAAACCAATGGTAAGACTTTTTAGTAGGAAAATTAAAAATAATCTGTATGACGCGTAAGAAATCTCAAACAAACAACAAACAACGGGAACATATTTGTTTGAAAATGTTTTCATGATGAATTTTGAGCGATCAGATTGTCCAGACGTCAGATTTTCAGAAACTATTATCCAACATTGTTTTGAATTTTTGAATTTCAACGTTCGTTATAGCCCTATTGCTGAAGAAAAAAAAGAAAAGCAGTATTCGTGATCAAATTCGAGGGGGAGGGTGTTAAAAATCAGTGGAAAATGCTACGTCAATTATGCAACATGAAAAATTTAAGATGTTGAAGTATTTTTGTATTTCGATCATTATGGGTCACCCCAATGGATAGTTTCCGTCTACCCCTCCTCTTCACGAAAAATCACTCAAAATATACGATCAGTTGTTTATACTATCGGTAAAGTATATTTTGAGTGAATTACATTATATAAGCATTAATTTTAGATGCATTAACTTTTAATTAGGTACATGTGATTCCCCCTGCTGAATTAGTGCTAATAGCTAGAGGTTGGTTTTAACGGCGCTCGCAAATTATGAACGTAGAACATTGAAACAGAGGGGCGAGATTGCTCATAAAAAAGTACTGAAGAAACAATTACAAGATATGCGTTTGGATTTTTATTCCTCCAATGTGATAAAAACGTACCTTTTGTCGGAAGAATTTTATCAGGCCTTGCAACGAAAGTGCTGCAACTAAAACGGGAGTTATGTGATTTTTGCTATGATTAAGCGGAAGCGCATCCCAATAGTAGGCGGCGGTACTTTTCATCTTTACGTAGTCGGGTTCCTCAAAACACGGGAAAAGACATTCCAACGCGGATGCCACCGAAGAAGTCATAAAAAAGTCGCCGCCAACTCGGATGTCAAAACTATCACCAAAATGAGCGTCGTCGATCTGCGCGCGAACGAGTTTGATTCAAATCTTGTTCTAAGTTTTTGGTCGAAAGCCGGCGCATCAAAGAAAACGCGGATTAGGATAATGGCTTTTTTCGGTTGAAGAGGTCGTATGACCACTTTCAACTGAAGTTTGGTAATGCGCGAAATCGGGCGCTATGCAAGACTAATTCGCTTATGCCACCTAGTCGGTAAATATGATCCTTTTCAAAAGAAATCGCTGCTGATCGATCTCCAATCCCGAAGGAAACCACAACCGAGACCAAGAAGATGACAACAAAAGCCCGACGATCCACAAATCAGATACTAATCACTTGCAAATTTTGTCGGATTCCGGTAGCGTTATGCCGCGGCAGGGAATAGCATAGGTTGCCTTTCACAATTTTAGAGAGTTGCATTTGTTCCGAAGAGGAGCTGTGCCCCGTTTGTCACCCATTGTATGCAAATTTGGCGCGCAGACAAACAGACGAACAAATGCACCGTTTTCGGTAGAGGTCTCTGATCCTTCTGTGTGCAACCACGTGCAGCTGATGCAACATCGGCGCATCGCCACATCGAAAGCATAGGAGGCAGAACGGGTCACAATGTCGGTTCTGCTTTCAACCTCGCAGATCCAATACACCCGATTGATTGCGTTCGATTATGAGTGGATGAGTTGGATTTTCGGCCTTTACTCATCAGTATGGATGAAACTTAATTGAATACTAATCTTCTGGATATTTCGACAAGTCTGCTTCAATTGGAGGAATCAAAGTAGTTGATAGAAAAGCAGCACGGATGATTTGGCAGCGATCACGTTTTTGAAATATTGATCTGCAGAAAAATCGACAGGCCATATAATTGGCCGAAAAGTCGTTTGCCTAATAGCCGTTTGCTAGAAGAAATTAGCAAAACCAGGCTATTCGCCAAAAAACTATGTCCTTGAAGTCATTCTCCAGAATAACCACTTATCAGAAAGTACTAAAGTAGAATAAATGGTTCACCTGGATTTCCCTAGTCTAAAAATCAAAACTCAAAAGAAAATTCACCCTGCCAAATAACTTTCTTTCACAAGAAATAGTGATCTAATTAATCTGAAAACTACGGAAAACGCCAAACATAAATTCTCTGTCCATGTGACATGAGAACATTTCCAAGAGCTAGGAGGTAAATGCATCTACTACAGGTAGACAAAGACAAAGTTTAATTTTTTTGTTAATAAGTGGATATACAGTCCCAGTAAACATTTTGGCTGGTATATATTTTGCTATACATCATTCTATATGAATCAAATCACTCGTATAAAATGCATGAAAACGCTATATACACACCAAAGTGGAGGCCATATACGCACTTCCCACGACTTTTTCAGACTTTCCATGGTCAGCAATACGATGCCACAAAATTCCGATAAAAATAAAAAATAAAGTTTCCAGCGAGACTTGAACACCAGACCTTTGGATCCCTAACCCAGTACCATACCAGTACACCACAGACCTCTTCATGAATAATGAGTGATTATTTGCCAATATGAAAGGAAGTTTGCTTTACAACACACACGCTTTGTTGTTCTTTGAAGCCCACCGCCAGAAGATACCAACTTCGGGTGATAAATTTCGCTAAATTATTGCGATTTCATTTGATGCTAGTCTGCATTGATATATGATCTGTCAGTTTATACAACTTGACGCGATTCTAGATCATACTATTTACGGCATGGTTTGTTGTCAACAAAGTTTGTCGACAATGAATCGTTGTGGAGAATTATATACAATTTGTGTTAACATTTATATGTTTTGATTTGGCATATTGTGCGATTCTGATTTTTGACGTATGAATATGAGATTTTTGGCACACATTCTTATACGAAACGTGGTTCACTGGGGTATGGCCCATAAAAAAATGCGAAAATTGTTTGAACGTGAATATAGCATCCACAAGCGATATTTTCATTGTTTTTTACAAGTATATGTAATTTCTGATTATTGTAGTATATTTTGACACAATTTCGTTATCCAGAACGACCTTTGTCATATTTTTCTTACTATCCTAAATAATGTAATAAAGCAAAGAAGTTTAAAGGTTTTGTGCGCTCAAAATTAGAAACAGCGTCTGATTGTCGTCTGGTCATACACTTTTCACTTTCAAAAATCACACTTTATTGTTTGGTATCAGAGGATGGATGAGTTCTTAGAGAACGTGTTTTTCATTGTCGCAATAAAATATTTTGCCAGGGCAAGAGTCTCACGCTATCGTTGATGTTTTAGAAGCTTTCATCACACAGATATTGAACTCGACGACCGCATGATAACATTTGAAGGTATGCTTCAAATTCCTCTCTGGTAAGGTGAAAGTAACAGATAAAAATCATGTCCAAAGCTAAAAACTGAGTCTTATTAGATTAAACTATACAAGTAATGAATAATATTTATGTTTCATTCAAATTTTTTATATGAATACTACCACAAAACATGATATGACAATTTTCGCATTTTTTTATGGGCCATACTGTAGACATAAAAAGTTTGTTACCTTTAGCCTGAATGCCTTCAATATGATTTTTGAAAGTTATTTTTTTGTCTATCAAGTGCCCTAGATACTTAACTTCATCTGACCAATTTATTGAAACCCTTCTCATCGTGACAACATGTCTACTTGAAGGTTTCAAATAAAGATCTTTTGGTGTATGTGGGAATATCATAAAATTAGTTTCGCAAGCTTATGGAGAATGTTCCATTTTTGGAAGCACGAAGAAAAAACATCCAAACTTTTTTGTAATCGATGTTCTCTTAATTGAGAGTGCTTCCGAAATCCTGATCAACTTGATTTTCAATTGACCTATTGAGTCATATATTAAAATTGTGCCCGCTTTCATTCAAACTGCAAAGCTTTTCCGTTTGTTTTTGAGCTTTTCCGCAATTATTTTCCTCTTTCAATACCGTAATTGACTTCTGAATTGGAATAAATGATTTATGCAATGTTCAAAATCAGTTAGTCTGATATTCACTTAAAGATTAATTTACTCCAAACTCAAAAAAGTTCAAAACATTTTCGTATACCGTGATGACCGCTTCGATAGAGCGTGCGTTAGAGTTGCTATCATCATTCATTGCATTAAATATGGACATTTTTCATCATTTGAAACTACAATTTTTGAAACTCTGGGTGTTTGTGTTGAAACATAGCTTGGAAGATTTACTTTCATTGACTCGCAATAGATCTATATTCCTTATTCTTTTAAGACTTTTACGCCACTACTCTCAAAGTGCTACTTGTTTTCCTCTTCATGAAACCTTTCAACTTTTGATTTGGTCTTAACTGGCCATAGTCAGCTTTGTAGCCAACTGCTCACTCACGCTGACTTTGATTCTGATCTTCTCATGTCCTTGTTACTTTCCAAATTTTCTCTGAAGCGATTCTCAATCCTATCACTTTCTTTTTTAGCTATATGAAAACTGACTGGAGTACAGTCTCGCATGAGTGTGAGCATTAATAACCTTACAATTCATAATTGCTACTTCGTGATTGACCAGAATGATCGAAATTGCACAAGGAATCAACAACAAGTTCGGCCAGGTCAGCAGCGACAGAACGTTTTATACTAACGGGCCAAAACCAAATGATTCCACTGGATTTGGTATATACATTGGATTTCATAGGGCCGTCCAGAAACTTCAGAACCCTTGTTCAGTATACGTCGCAGAATTAGTGGCTATACACTATGCATCAGAGCGAATTGTGTCTATTCCCACTGATCGTTATCTCATTTTTAAGGATAGCCTCAGCTCCCTCGAGGCTATACGTTCAATTAGGCCAGTAAAATACTTCCCGAATTTCCTTCGTGAAATACTATCTAAATTGAGTGCTTTTTTCGAATCATATCATAACCATGGTTTGGGTCCCCTCACTTCCCTCGCATTGCTCGATTCCGGGCAATGAGAAAGCGGATGCACTCGCCGAAAGCGGATTGCCTTTCATAGCGCCATTTACGATCGACAAATCGCCTTTGAAGATTTTTTATAGCAGACCTTGCTCAGTTGGCAACATTAGGGGATTTGGGCAGGTCGTTACTTTCCATTTTCCGCAGGTGTCAAAGAAGTCGTGGTTTAAGAGGATGAACATGAGCCGCGACTTTATCAAGATAATGTGTCCGCTGATGTCCAACCACTACTCGTTAGACTCGTATTTCTATCGAATAGGGGTTGCAGATAGTAATCGCTGTGGCTGCAGTGGCTCTACCCCATTTGGCATAAAGCCATTAGGCATAATGCCGTTTGGCATAATGCCATTTGGCATAAAGGCTATTTGGCATAATAGCCATTTGGAATAACGGCCATTTGGCATAATTGAAAAAAATATTTTTTTTCTTTCAAACGCCAAAGCGTTTGTCTAAGACGAGTATAGTTAAAGGGAAAATCTTGACCATGTTAGTCCAAAGAAGTTAATGTGAAGTATAAGGAATCACTTTGAAATAGACTCGTTGCTTTTTTGAAAAGTAGATAACAAGGATATTATAGTATATATTTGAGACGTAACGTAAAGCCACATGTAAGGTTGATCATATCGCTGATGATGAAACGTGTAGACTTGTTTACAGCATGATTAGCAAGCTTTGAAGCATGTTAATTACTTTAGATTAGTAAATTTTACCTTCTTTCAAACATGAGAAGTTCTTTTGAGTTTGCCGTTTAGCGAATCTTAACTTTTATACCAAAATGGTTGATAATTCAAAAGCCGGGTAGTGGCCTGTTTCACGGTGGTTTTTTGAACTAACATCCGACTTTTTTCGTAGCGGTGTCGGTGGTATATTTGTAAGTGTGATTGCCTCATCTAACCCCAGTCGGTTGGGTATCTATGCCCGTCGACGCCGTCGTGATCTTCTAAGACATAAAATTCCTGATCCCGTCTTCCTTCGGAAGGGAAGTAAAACCGTTAGTCCTGGCCCATGAATTGATGGGTTCGATATGTAGGGTCCCAGGTGTGTGTGGCTGCATCTCTGGGTGTCGAGATTTTAAGGTTTCTACCCTAGACCCAGCGGACGATAAAAAAACAACTGACGCCGTACAATTGGGTTTATTTAACCCAAATGCTAGTAAGCCAGCAAAAAAAAAGATGAAGAAGACTTTTTTTTTCTATCTTTATTAACGAGATTTTTAGCCCTGGGCTAGTTCATCTCGGGACCAACGGCTTTACTTCCCTTCAGAAGGGATTATTTCGGGGATGGGATTCGATCCCAGGTCCTCGGCGTGAGAGGCGTGTGTTCTAACCACTACACCTGGTCCGTCCCCTCAAGAAGACTTTTTTGTCCAAAGTCCATAATTACAACGTCTTATACATTCTCCATGCATGAATGTAATTGAAAAAAAAAGAATATTTGGGTGAATTATGCCCTGTGTCTGGGACTCCAAAAGTCCGGCCAATTATAATCAACACGATATCAAGGCAATCCGAAGTGAATAAACATCGATCTTGGTGTGCCTATGATTCGTTACGCCGCAATTTAAAAAGAACAGCTATTTTTTGAAAGAAGGTGGAATTTGTAATAGAGTAATTCGTCAATTTGTGAATACCTTAAATGATCGCTGATTGTAGAACATGTCATTAGGAATACAAGTACTGTTCAACAGGCGAATTACCCTACTGAATTAATAACAGTGTATCAACTGTTTTTATAGCATTTGAGGCAAAGCATATCTTTTGAGACTTTTCTTCATCAGAACATTGAATGTTCTTCATATTTAATTTCTGAGCCCTCATAAATAAAAATAAATAAATTTCAATATAATGTTAAGGCTAGACTAAAAAGTTTCATGTGACTGTGTTTTTAGCTATGAAAAAATCGTGACATCCAAGCCACGGTAAAAAAAAGCATAATTAAATTGATTAAAGCGAGCTCACAATATGGTGCCGAATTTTATACTTCTTATATTACTTTTTCATGAAACAATACGAGTAAGTGCTCACAGCTATAAGTGTGACTTGGAAGGCACCGGTTGGAACTCGGAAGAGATTCAATTATATTGTTAAGAGTCGAAGATGACATACATTGGATTTTTCGAGTTCAAAGTTGAGAAAAACAATTTGTGGAAATCTATTCTTCAAATTATGCCAAATGACCATTATGCCAAATAGCGTTATGCCAAACGGCATTATGCCAAATGGCATTATGCCAAATGGGGTAGAGCCGTTGTCGACATGTCCACACTAAGTTAACCAGCAGCAACGACGGAATACGAGTATGCTGATGATGAAAATCAACGGATAGACCCTGAACTCCCATCCCCTCGAAAAATGATTGCACTTCCTAACCTCGACCAAACCACGAGTTTTACGATTCCTCTAAACTAACATAGTTCAATAAGAAGCAAATATGATTTTGAAAATTAAATCAATCGAATTCGGCTCCGTAATGCATAAGGGTGCTTGAGCCTGGTAAATAAAATATTAAGCAAAAAAAGAAGAACCAGAAGACGGAGCTTGGGAATAGCTTACAATCTCGTCGATAACGACACCCACTACGTCCTTACGGTCATCGCGGAAGGGAAGGAATGTTAGTGTGACATCCATTCCCAAGTAACATTTTTTTCATTTACTACAAGCTGTTGTTACCACCATAACTCATTTTAGAACTTATTAGTCTTAATAACCTTAATAAACCTTTGATAAAACTCCGTTAAGCCCGAAAAGGCCCATACTACAGGAGGTTGTTAAGACTATACCTTAAAACTGTTTCTAAACTTCTTAGTTTTGTATCGTATGAATACATCTACCCTTGTAGTATGCTATAAAACATTCATAAGAGCTATTGTACAGACTTATTGAGCTCAACTAGCGGTATTAAATCTTTTAAGATATCCTAATACACGGAATAAAACCAATGTTAAGAGCTTATGATTGAACAAACATCAACCGATAAGTTGTTTATAAACCATAACCTTTTTTGATATTGAAATCGTCATGATGTCTGCCGAGTCATAATAATCAATTAAAATAATCATTTTTTGCATGGCAGAAAATTTCCTTACGATCGCGTGAAATTCCTGCCAATAAAAATTTACTGGTGGATTGAAATCAAAATTTTCGATTTACAGCAACGCGCCACAGTTACGACATCATTATTGGCTATCTAATATTTTACTCCATGCCATTTTCAGAATGATTTCATGCTCATCTCAATCGTAAATTGAAATTTCCCACGGATATTGTAATTATCAATCCGAAACGGCGACAATAAAAATGGATTCCATCCAGTTAAATCTTGCTTATCTTGTCTGGGATAGTTTAAGATCAATTGGTGATTATTCTGAACAATATAATCATTCATAAACGCTTTTGATCTTAAGAACCCGTGCGCAAAACCCTCACTGGCTAAAATATTCCTAAATCAGAATACTTGTTCTGCACTAAGACAAATAGGTTTTTAAAGAGCCTTCACTTAAACTCAATGCACTCAGGAAAGCTAGTGCTGTCAAAAAGGTAAACAAATCGGAAGATTCAGTTTTGTGATGCAATTCATTTTATTAACCCTCTAATACCCAAAATTTTATTTTCGATTTAAGTATTATTTTTCGTTATCTAAAATCGTTCTAAACACGTTTTGGGCATTTATTTATTTTTATTCGCAATTTTTTAAATTTTGGTTTTTGATTTTTATAATTTTTATTTTTGAACATCCCTAGCTTTTTTTATTTTTTCTTGAAGCCTTTTTTAGTTGTTGATTTTTGGCAATAATAAAAATTTAAATTGTTACGGTATTTTTAAAAATATTAAATTTTTAATTTTTTTTCGGAACGTATTTTATTTTCCGTGAAACTAACGGAAAAACAGGTTTGAAATGATTTTAATACCACCTCTTCGTTTGTGATAGGTTAATCGTAGAAAAATATACAAGGTACGATTTTTTATATTACACGTTAAATGAAGCCCAGGCATTTGTAGGTTATATAAGAATGCAATTTATCAAACAATTTCTAAAAATACAAAAAAGATTCAAAAGTCATAAAATACTTTTCTTATATGCGTGTTATGAGTCAAGGTATAAACCAAAAATAAAATCATTTTGATTTGCGAGCTACAAAAAAATACACAAAATTCCAAAGTGTACCCCGTCTAAAGGCGGGGTTGGGTATTAGAGGGTTAAATTTGTGCCGTTATGCATCTGGATTTTTATAATGAAGCCCGCCGTGCTTGATCGGCTGTACTGATGCAGAAAACGGTAAGTGATAAGTGCCTGAAAAATGAAAGCTTTTTTCGTGTAGCTCAGCTGTTGTGTGCAGCATAGTTGTCCCACTAGAACGGGAAGGTCAGGCAAGCATGGGAAAAATATGCTTTATACGGTTGTCTGTTAATTCTTCGAGAAGAATATTTGTCATTTCTATGTTTGCGTTCTGATTAATCCTTAATTCACTACATGATTATCATTATCAACATTATGATATTGATAACCACACGCAGACTGCATTCCAATAACATGCATCAGAAAGTTGAATTTTAAGAAGGCTTTAACATGACTTAGTGTAGTCTTAGAAGTTTTACCCATGCCTTGACAAGACAAGCAAGATGAGGTTTTATGTTTAGGTTTTAATAGACACTACACAGCTCCTTCAAAATACAATTTATTATCAACAAATGTGGCCAGCAAATAAGTTTTAACGGTAGCTCTTGTAGATATCTACAAAGCATTTTAAAGTGGGTTTTACCGAAAAGAACGTTTGGCACACCGAAAAAAAAAAACACTCCGGCAACGCAAATGCGAGCCGTCTTGCTTGAGCTTACAAGCAAGCACTGCTAATTTAAAGCTAATTACTCTTGCCTGTAGTTACTTGAGTAATTATAACCAGTTTGAATTTGTAAGAGTTTTTGATAAAAAACCTGTTCAATAGAAATCAATAAATTTTTATTCTAGAATTTTCCCAATAACATTATAAATTATGAAAAGAAAGGTCCGTACGAAGAAAATCTCGTTACCATAGATAATAATAATCAGAGACATTTCTGATCCCTAAAAGGTCATTCTAGACTTTGTTCAGAAGTCCCAACCATAGCAAACAAACATTGTAGCAGCACCATCACCATCCGTATTATCACTACTTGGAAATCTATGCAGCCGTTCGTGAGGCTACTGTTTTGCCAGCCACCTACCTGCAGTTTTATTTTTTTTTTTCGGTTTCGACCATCGCAGCCGATAAGCTTCAGCAGAGTGCACACATTCCTGTCGCCGTCGATGGTGGTCACTTCGCTTTGGCACCGAAAACAAAAAAAAAACACACACGACCCCGTCATAAAACAAGGAATGCGTGCGGTCCTTCGAGAACAACCCTGATAAACAGTATTATATAAATACAATAGGTTTTACTGTAGCACTAGCATATGTTTTCCAACAGATTTACTATAAAACAAAATATAATTCTTTCAATTAATCCATTACATATTCTGTTGTTTTATATCAATGAAATAATTGTTAATGGCATTTTTTTTAACTAAAACACCTACGAACTTACGATCAATGTTTTTTTTTTAAATTTCCATACTAAATTCAGACCAAAGCCAAAGGTACTTTTATTAGTCGGTTTTACTAGCCATTTTTCATACAAAACAACAATTTTTTTTATATTGCGCTTCCATGAACGCTTGTTTTGCTTTATTATTCTATTGTTTTAACTATTTTATTGAATATAACTTCCTGAAATTCAGAAAACAATTAAAGATGAGAAATCTTGATGGTATCATTCCTACTTTGCTTAGAACAAGAAAACCAACTCAACAAACAGAATTTATTTATATAATAAAAACAATTGTGAATTTACAGTGAAACGATAAATGTTTCAACTTTTCTGAATCATTCAACAATAAAAAGATAATAACTCTATTGTACACTATAGATCTTATGGTGTTTGAATATCAAATTATTTGTAATTTTTCATCCGGGTGGCCGGTCGCCACCCGCTCACTGCCTTGGAGCTCGATTTGAAAATTTCCCGCGCTTAATTAGGTAAGCCTTTCCGCCTTGCAGATGATCGCGAATGGAAATCGCGTAAAGCTGCATTTCGTGATATGTTTTTCTTGTCGAATCGTTCGGGGTATTGTAACACAATCCCAAGATCTCAGTGCGATACCGATGGCGCGGTGTGCTCTGGAGGACGATCATCAGACGGAACTGCTAGACAGAGAGGGTGAAATGGTAATGGTTTCTCCCCGGATGGCACTTTGCTGAACTTCTTTACAAATGTTAACTTTAGTCTAGTCGACGACAATCATTCGCTTTCTGAGAGGATAGGACGCACAGAGGAGTAACTAGAACAAATTCATGGTTACAATTTCAAAGTTTTGATATTTTGATCCATTGAAGTTTTTAACATTGCTAAAAGTAATAAGTAATAAGTAATAAGTAATAAGTAATAAGTAATAAGTAATAAGTAATAACTAATAAGTAATAAGTAATAAGTAATAAGTAATAAGTAATAAGTAATAAGTAATAAGTAATAAGTAATAAGTAATAAGTAATAAGTAATAAGTAATAAGTAATAAGTAATAAGTAATAAGTAATAAGTAATAAGTAATAAGTAATAAGTAATAAGTAATAAGTAATAAGTAATAACTAATAAGTAATAAGTAATAAGTAATAAGTGATAAGTAATAAGTAATAAGTAATAAGTTACAAAAATGTTTGATTGATCCAAACTACTCATGTATACGTGCGACGGCCGCTGTCTCCCTGAAGGGATTTTATCTTTTATGTGGCACTTTACAGCCCGAGCAGAAGCACACACACAAAAATCGCATTGCGAAGATAAAAACGTGGCGCACCATAAGCAGAGGGAGCGAAAATCTGCCCTCAAATGCTTTTACATGAGCTTTTATTGCCGCCACTATCAGTGGGTCGACCGCGTTGAGAAATAAAAATTTGTCTAACGGCTGCGTAAACTTGACCACTCAATCTTCCACTCTGTTCCCTCCCCATGAGCGTAGGAAAAAAGAAACGTTAGTTTTCCACCAACACAGGGCTGGTAGCGAATGTCTTGAAAATTGAAATTTTCGGGACCTCATGCCTGAGAAAAAGAAGAATCGAATTAATAAAAACCCAAACAAGAATCAGGAGATAAGAGTTTTCAAAAGGGTTTTTCAGAGAACCTGGCCAGATATATCTGTAAGGATAATGACAAGAGTATTTTTTTGGGGATTGCGAAGAATATCATCAGGAACTGATTCAGGTATTTTCCCAAAGTTTCCTTCAAACATTACCACAAGATTTATTTTTAACATTGTGTTGGAATCACAAAAAGGATTCCCAAAACTCTTCCTTGAAGAATTTGTGAAAAAATCATGAAAAAACTGTGGAAAAATCTCTTGAGAGTCCAAGCCCAATTTAAAATTGAGCAAATGTCAGCATTGAAAAAGAGTTTGCTTTTTGAAAATTGACAAACCTAAAAAAAAACTGCTTTTTCAGTTTTGTCATTTGCTCGATTTTTACTAGGGCCTTAAATGTTTTTCAGGAGTCTCTAGAATGTCGAACCAGGATTCACTACAAGGATAAAGAGGAAAAAAGTAATTCAAAGACCATCTTGGCTAAGAAAGAGACTTTGGAGATCTTCATTGGAAATAGAGATTTTTTTCGGAATCAAATGGTGACCCAAACCTCTCGAGAGACACCCGATAACAGCCCTGCCGACATTGTCGAGCATGAAAATCCCTGCCCATCTCTCTAGAGAGAGAGAGGAAACGAGGCAACGAAAAAGCGCGCCCCGCAGATAGTGACCACCGAAATCATGATTCATGGCAATAACAAGGTTATAATTGCTATCTGTATCGGTTCGTGGAGGCCTCGCAGCAAGCAGAACGGCCTTTGTTTCATATTTTTATGACCCTCTCGTTGCCCCGCAGGCAGTGATGACCAAGGCAAGGGCGTTATAATTTTCGGAGGAGTTTCGCATTGTTTTCCGATGCTTATCGCCCATAGAGGCGACCGAGGTTGGTCAGTGAGCACAAAGTTATGTTATTTTTTTCAATGTTTGTGGGGAAAATGGTTAGCACTCTGTAGATGATGAGTTTCCAACATTTGATTGTTTCGATGCGCTTTGAGAGATGGAAAGACTTCAATCGTGGTAATTTAGATAAGGTTTTAAGTTTTGTAGATAATCAAAACCCATAAAAATAGCAACAAATCTTAACGGTAAGGTAAGAGATAATTTAGTGTTCCAGCTAAGCCTAAGAGCATGGTTATTGGTAGGCACAACTTTGAGCAACTATGGCATAAATAACAACAAGAAGTATTCCTGCAGGAAGTGGACATTTGCGAAACTGAACAAAAACCAATGATACGACATTTATTTTCTAAAACAGTTCCAATAGAGCTCCATTCCATTACTCCAGGATTTTTTTTATATTTCTTACAGATGATCCCTTCAGTAATATTCCCAGATATGTTTCCTGGTATTTCTCCATAAATTTGGCGATTCGGTTTTTTTGTAAGGATTTTCCAGAAAAATATTTACAGATATTTTTTCAGTAAAATCTCTACAGCGACTCTTCCAGAAATTTTCTCGAGCATGCTCCAGGGAGTCCTCCAAAGATGACTCTAGAGATGGTTCCAAGGATTCCTTCAGCAATTTACCCGGACAATCCTTCTTAGATTTCTCCAGCAATTTCTTCAGGAATTCCCTCAGAGATTACACCAGAAATCTCTTTTTATTATTCTTCCACAAGGTGTTCTAGGGATCCGGAGAATTTTCCAGGTATTCCTCCAAAAACTCCGGCAAGAATTTCTCCAGGATTTTTCCAGAGATTTCTCCAGGAATTTTCCCGGAGTTTTCTTTAAGGATTCCTCCATAAAATCGTACATGGTTTTCCTTTTTTCCATAGGTTTTTCTAGGGATTGCTCCAGGAATCCCTCCAAGTATTTCTCCAGGAATTTATCAATGAATTTCTCCAAAAACAGTCCTTTGATGATCCTCTGATTAAATTCGGGTGGAATTAATTCATGGTGGAATCTAAAGAATTTCTAGAGCAATACTTGAAAAGATCCCCGGAGATATTTTTTGAGGCTCAGAACAATTATCTAGATAAACTTCTAGGGAACGTGAAAATATCTTTTGAGTAATTCCTGTAGTGATTTTGATGAAGCTATCTTAAGGAGAATTTTTGGTGAAAACTCTCAAGAATCCCTTTAGAAATTTGTGGAGTTATTACTTGTAGAATCCTGAGTAATTCTAACAGAAGTTGTGCTAGTGTAACCCCTTGAGATATCTTTTGAGATGACATCTCTGCAAGAGTCCCTGTATATATTTTTCTGAAGGAGACTCTAGAAGAATTTCTGGAGGAGTCTCAGAAGGAATCTAATGAGAAATCGAATGAAAAATGCCTGAAGAATCTTTGGAGGAATCCCTGGACCAATCTCCGAAAAAGTTCATTGGGCAATTTTTGGAGAAATTTCTGGAAGAATCTTATTAACCCCTCTACCGGCAGCTTCATTTATTACCGCAAAAAAAAAATTAAATCGCAATAACTTTTTTGTTTCTCGATATTTTTGCTCCATTTTTTCTCATGATCTCAAAAAACTCTTCTAGTTTGAGAATCCGTGTCGATATTAATAATTGGTGATCTAGTTCTGGAGATATTCCGATGTTCCTTGGGGAACCGACATTCTCCATACAAAATGTCTTCGGCGGCCATTTTGTTTTTGGTCAATTTATCAAAAAAAAAAAAATAAAAAAATATGATGTGTACCATTAAGTCACCAGTCACCGTGCGGCCTCCATTCACCGAGCACATATACAAATTCCTACAGAATATTCATACAATTTTCACAAATTATTCTTTTGTCAGGAAAATATGTCACAAAACATTTTGAAAAACCTTTTGTATGTAGTCAAAATCATGTGAATTTTGTTTAATAATGGGAATTTTCAATACTCTTAGTAGAAACGCCAAAAATTAACATTTTTTATTTGAACATTAAAGTATCAATTTTTTTATAATTTCAACAAGTTTTCGCTGTAGCTACTTCCTGTAAGATGTATTTCATCGTATGAACCATGAGGTTTTATGTAAATAAGATTTTTTTGATTGTTCTTAGTCGAAACACAAATGCACGGTGAATGGACCTTTTTCAATATTTATGGTTCCTATTACCATAAAGGGCATGCAATTATAGGATAATATTGGATTTATTTATTTATTTATTTTTAACTTGAAATTTTGGAAGAGGGAAAAACCTCTTTGAGTGATTTCTTATCGAAATCTTTCTCAAAAAGGCACAAAACCTCTTCATCTTTTCCAAAAACATTATAAAATAAACAATCTTAACAATAAGAGGCTCAAACGGCATTGATCCATAGCAGAGCCAAATCCTTGAAGAAGTGAAAGGTCCTAGCAAAGGTCCATAATAGTTAAGGTACCACATATCGAGAACTGTTCTTCAAAGCTAAAAAGAAACATACGAAAAAAAAGACAAGTATCATACATAATAGGAGATTTCATTCAAAAACTGAAATAAAAGTTTCAATATTGGAAGACACATATTTCCTAAAATATCTCTAACAGATATTGGAGTAGTATGATTTAAATTTTGAATTTGTTTTAAAAAAATATTCCTTGGTATAACGTATCTTGAACAATGGAAAATTATATGATCAATGTCTTCATAGAATGGTCCACAATCACATAAATTTGAATCTTTTATGTCGATGCGATATAAATGACTGTTACAATTATAATGATTTGAAATCAGTCTTGAAATGCTACAAATGAAATTTCGACTAACTGATAAATTTTTAAACCGTGGATTTAGACAAACTTTTGGTTGAATAGAATGACACCAACGCCCTTTATCACTAGAGTCCCAAGACGTTTGCCAATCATTTAAGGAAGATTTCTTAAATTGTGTATGATATTCAGATGCAGAAATACTACGGTTATATGTAATACCACAACGAACACCCAATTTAGCTAAAGAATCAGCTTGTTCATTACCATAAATTTTTGAATGGGATGGAACCCATTCAAATTTAACGATAAATCCTAGTAAATTTAGTTCAAATAATAATTGTTTTATCATTAGAATAAGATGATGAGTTTTAGCATGAAAATTTACGGATCTAATGGCTTTAAGACAACTGAAACTATCAGAACAAATAAAAAATATATTTGGTGAACGATTTTTTATCAAACTGTAAATGTAAAATATAATGCAGTTAATTCCGCAATAAAAATAGAACATGGAGATTGTAATTTAAAAAAATGTGCTGCAAAATGATTCTTCATGTAAAGATAAATCAATTAAAGGTTGGAACGAGTGGATTTGAATTTCATATTTATAAAAAAAAGCTTGACGAATCAGCTATAATATTTTGATTTATACAATGATTGAAGGAGTCTAAAATTTTACTTGTTGGATTAATTTCAGCTAATGATTTTAAAATTGTGATTATCGGATGATTATTCGAAATACATTGTGTAATATATTTGCAATTTAATTCATGAAAACGAATTTTCAATGGAACAATTCCTGCTAAAACTTCCACAGATTTTGTATGAGTGGAATTCATTAATTTTAAACAAGTTCTCAAACAACGATATTGATTTTTTTCAATTTTAGAAAAATGTGTAGGAGCAGTACTTCCAAAGGTAAAACAACCATATCTAGAACAGAACGTATTGTCGTTGTATAAAGTGTTAATAAATCGGAAGGATGAGCACCCCACCAGGTACCAGTAATTGTTTTAAGGAAATTTATTCGCTTCGAACACGTTTTTTGAATATACTGAATATGATACTTCCACGTTAATTTGGAATCAAACCATATTCCGAGGTATTTATATTCATCAGCCTGTTCAATTTCAATATTATTAAAAAATAAATTAATGTTAATGACAGAATGTTTACGCGAAAATATTATAAATTTTGTTTTAGCTACTGAAAATGTAAAACCATTTGTATGTGCCCAGCTACAAATATTATCCAATGCACATTGCATAAAATGACGAATCACTTCTCTATTTTTTCCACTGACAGATAAAACCTTGTTGCTAGATCAAGCTGAGGGTCGTGGGTTCGAATCCCACCGGTCGAGGATCTTTTCGGGTTGTAAATATTCTCGACTTCCCAGGGCATAGAGTATCTTCGTACCTGCCACACGATATACACATGCAAAAATGGTCATTGGCATAGTAAGCTCTCAGTTAATAACTGTGGAAGTGCTCATTAGAACACTAAGCTGAGAAGCAGGCTCTGTCCCAGTGGGGACGTAACGCCAGAAAGAAGAAGATAAAACCTTGTCATCAGCAAATTGATAAAAATGGCAACCATTTGGTATAATAGATGCTAAATCACTTGTAAATAAATTGTATAAGAAAGGACTCAAACAAGATCCTTGAGGTAGACCAAAATAGCTATAACGAACCATTTTAGAAGATTCATTGTGAAAAAAATTCATAATTTTGAAAGAAAATAAATTACATATGAAATTTGATAAAACGATAGGAATTTTGAAATTTATCATTTTTTCATATAATAAATCAATGAGAACAGAATCATATGCTCCAGAAACATCAAGAAAAGTGGAAACCATGTCTTGCTTTCTATTGAATGAAAGATGAATTTGAGATGCTAAAAGAGCAGTACAATCACGAGTACCACAACCTTTCCTGAAATTTTATTCCTCTCAGCCCATAATTCAAGGCGATTCAAAATCATTCGTTCCATAAGTTTACGTACACATGATAATAAACTAATAGGTCTTCTACTGTCAGCCAATGAAGGATTTTTACCTGGTTTTAATAAACTAATAACTTTTACAAAACGCCATTTTGGTGGGAATATATTTTGAAGAAGAAAAGAATTATATAATGATAGTAAATGCATTTTGCCTTCAAACGGTAAATTTTGTAGTACAATAAATTTTATTTTATCAATTCCTGGAGAAGTATTATGAGTAACAGATAGAGCTAAATTCATTTCTTCCAGAGAAAATAATGCACAAAGCTCAGGAAAATAGTTAAATGTTTGATGAGTTTTAAAATTTATATTTTGAGATACAAAATTAGGACAAATTTTTGATGCAAATTTTTCTATCCATTCTGAAGAATATTCCAAAATAGGTTGAGTTGAAAATTCGTAATTTCTTAAATTTCTTGCAACTTTCCATAAAGTGGATAATGAAGATTCTTTATCAAGATTTTGAACAAAATTTTTCCAATAATTTCTTTTCTTAAATTTGGTTATCCTAGTAAATTGTGCTTCAGCTTTGCAATATGAAAAGTAATTATCCATAGAACCAAACCTTCGAAATTTTTTAAATGCATCAGATTTATTTTTTAAAGCTAATGAACAATCATTATCCCACCAAAATGTCGGACGTTTTTTAACAGGAGATTTAGAGACATGTTTTTTTGTTTGCGATTTTATTAAAGTTTCCATTAAAAGCTTCAAATATATTTCATAATTTTCAAGTGGAGTTGTGGAGTTATCAAAATGTATTAAAGAAAAAGAAACTAGATCAGAAAATTTATTCCAGTCAACATTTTTACATAAATCTGGAGAATTTACTAAAACATTTTGAATTGCTTTTAGAACTATAAATTTGAATTAAAATTGGTTAATGATCACTACCGTTTGGATCATTAATTGTTTTCCAGGACAAAATAAATGATAAATAACTGGAACAAAATGATAAATCAATAACTGAATTATGAGCTGGAGGAACAGCAATTCTGGTAAATGATCCATTATTCAAAACATTTAAATTTAATTCGTCAATCAGGTCCATTATTAATGAACCTCTGCCATCAAATTTATCGCTTCCCCAGGCAAAATTATGTGCATTGAAATCCCCAAGAATATAAAAAGGAGAAGGTACATTATCTATAATATTTTTAATTTCAGATAATGAAAAAGAAACATTTGGAGGAATGTACATACAAACAATTGAAAACTTAAGACCATCATAATTGACGGAAATAGCAATAAATTCAATATTAGTATTGAGAGATATATCCAAATATTTGATTTCAATATTATCGCGGATACCGATCAATACCCCTCCAAATGGTACATTTCTATCACAACGAACAATATGATATGATGGAATACAAAAAACTTTATCCTTAGTGAGCCAAGTCTCATTCAAACAAAATATATCTAAATCATAATTTGTCAACAAGGCTTTAAGCCTATCGATTTTTGGGGAAACACTGTGACAATTCCATTGCAAGATATTCAATCCTTTGAAATTGTCTAAAGCCATTAGGAAAATAATGAAGACAAAAAGGGTCCAAATGAGTTGAGTTTTTCAAAAATATTCACAAGAAAGGGTAATATCTTCTTTATTAAATTTTTCCAAAAATCGCTCATACCTAATAAGTTTAATATTTCTTCTAAAATGCTCAAAATGGAAAAATCATTTTTTTCACTGCCTGAAATATTGTTATCATTATTATTTTCTCCATTTTTGTCATTAATTTTCTGAAATCCGGGAATATTTTTTGAAGTAGATGCAATATTAAGAGGAGGAAAATTTTGTTCAAACAATTTTGAAGAATGAGTATATGATTTAGGATCATTATAAACAGAGGAAACATTAGGACGTTTCCTTTTACTTGGAGGTTTGTAAATATATTTATGATTTTTATCAAATGTATTATCATTATCAATATCTGATAAAGTTTCATATAGATTTGGTGAACTAAAATCAACAGAAGTTTTCAAAATCTCTGAATATGAATATTTATTTTGATTTCTTAGTTTTTCATTAAGTTTTTTTTGATTGGATATGTATACCGAACAATTATTAATTGAATTATGTTTTTGTTTGCAAAAAATACAAATATCTGATTTTAATTTACATTCAGATGTAGAATGAAGATCTCCACATTTTGAGCATTTTCGTTTATTTGAGCAAAAATCAGATGTATGCCCAAATAGAAGACATCTATTACAATGCATGAGCTTTGGAAAATAAAGCCCCACGCGAAAAAAAACATTATCAATATTCAAAAAATCTGGCAATACAGATCCTGAAAAAGTAATTTTAATTTATAATTTCGACAAACGTTCGCAATCTAAGATTTTGACCGGTGAAATCGATTGATTTCTAAAAAAGCCAGAGCCATGGGACCTAATAATGTCACAATCTAATGATTCATCGTAAATAACTCCGTTGATTTCACAAGAATCACACGGAGCATACACACGATAAGAATCATTAAATAATTTAGACTCTAAAAGAGAATTGGCTTAATCTCTTGTTCCAAAAACAACTCTAAGTTTGTCTAAGGAAATTTTTTAAATTCCTTCACTGATTTATATTTCTTGTATACTTCCGATGAGATCAACAAAACATTTATAGGTCGATCTTTCTTTCGGAAATAGACAGGAAATGGACCAGCAAATGTTGAAGGATAAATTTTTATACGAAATGGTTTTGATGTTGAAGGTACTAAATCATTATTAGTATCTGAATTTTGCGCACCCCCGCCAATTTCCATAGTGGGAATTGAACGGGGATTCAACTAATAATAACAACAAACTAAACAAACAACAAAACAAGTAGGGTAATACTTAACAAACTCCAAAATGAATCCAGGAAACACCAGAATGACCAAATGGACCAAATGTTTTCACTTCTTCAATCACCGTCAAAAAATGTTTCAAAAATAACGCCAACCAGCTAATAGGGGAAGCTTAACACAGGTTGACCAGATCTTACCGGACCCAATCAAGTAAATCGTCACAATTGGAAATTCTTGAAAAATCGTATCTGAAAAATGGAAAAAAAATGACAAGCAGAAAAAAGACCATCCAAGCCGGTCAAGGCCTACTTACCTTTTTAACAGCAGGAATAAATCGTATTGAAATGTATATTACGCGTTGCAAGAAAAATTTTGATTCCTGGAAAATCGGGTTCGAATGGGAAATTTCCCATGAAAAAGATCATAGACAGCCTTGCTCGTTGTTAAGTGTGATTTTTTTGATTGAAGTGACATTGAGAATCAAATTCTAGAAATTACTGAATATCAGACTCAATCATTATTGAGCCATGATACATGATCAACAAAATAGTATTACATTTGTCATGCCCGTTCAACTACAACTATACCAGCCAGGGGACGCATTTCTGCTTGATTAATGTATTTAGCAGTGCTGGGAATGGTAATAGTAGTAGGCTTGAATTTTCGCGAAAATCACGTGGCTCTCCCAGTACAGTAGTTCAAAAACGTGAATCTCATCAAGTAGCCTCTGTTGGGTGCACGAATTTTCTATATCATGAGTGTCATTGAAGGCTCTAAATGCGGGAAATGCAGCGGGAAATAGAACATTTTTCTACAGTAATTTTGGGTTGCCCTTAGCAACGGTTGTTTTGCAATTTTCAAGGCATTTTGCCTACAGCAGCGATGGGCGTGAGTTTCATTGGCTGCGCTGACTGTGATTGGCTTTGTTTGGCTACTGTAGAGTGAATTTCAGATTATTTTCCAACCCTGGTATTTAGTTTCGTCATATTCTAAACCGGTACCATATTGAATCGCATACATGGAAACCCGTGTAACATATGGAATCCGTACCAATGAATTCATACAGTAACATTGTGAGCTATCTGATTCCGTGTTTTTGGTCCATCGCCCATTGATTGGAAAGCATAGTGTATGATGCAACGGAACTTATGGTAGAGCTTAAGAAGTTTTCAAATTAATTTGAATTTGGCAAAATATATCATACTTACGAATAAGGTTGAGTGGAAATTTAACATTTTTGTCATTGTTTTGTCTGAATTTAAAGCGTTAAACTAATATTGTACTTTTGTTTTTGCGAATAATCGATACCTGCGTTTTACATCATATTGGGCAACAAGTTACTTCAAATTCAAAACTGTTCAATGGAGACGAAATTTTTGAGTTTTGAGCAAGCTGCAAAATATATTGAATTTGCTTGCGCGTCAAATAACAGAAATCCTATGCAAACCCAGAGTGAAATAATGATCAGGCTGTTTCTGGTAACATGTTACTGCTTAACTTTGCGAAACTGAATCTCCTTTGAAAGACTCGGAATAACTACAATGAAACCAATTCCGCCACTAACAATAATGCACCCAATCACTTTCCGAGCAAATCGCGAGATACAAATCGCAGCAGCAGCAGCAGCAATGCAAAGGAACGCATAACAACGAAAGAAACGACGAAGACGACGACAGCATATATGCGTCCGTTGAACAGGACTTTCTTCCCTCTCCGCGCCTTTAGTTGCCGGTCTTTCTTAGTTGATCCAAAGCTTCGGCCGGCAGAGAAGATATCATGGAAATCAAAGAGCACCAGCAAAGCGAACGGGAAAAACCGCGTGTGCGCATCCACCGAAGAGAGGCTGCCCCCTGCCCCTCACAATTACCATCGAACTCGGAGCCGAAGCGAAAACAATCGTGAGATATTTATTGCCCTTCGATCGCCAGCCCGATATCAGTTTTCAATTGGTGCAATCGTTTGTTTCGAGAACTTTATCGGCGCGCCAGGATCTTTTCGCGCGTCCGCATTTTGCTGCGTTTTTTCGTTGGGTTCGTTTGCTTTGTTCCCTGCTTGGGCTCTCTCTTGCATACGTGTGCGCTTCTTCAGTGCTCGTCAGATCAACCAGCAACTGTAGCATCAGGAGCAGCCAGCAACAGCTTACCGGCCAGCCGAACCGTCGTCGTTACAATTGGGTGGTGCACAGTGGTTGAAAATTAGGGTTTTTATGTTCAATTATAATGATCCTGCAGAAAATACGCCAAAATCTTAAATCTAAGTATCCATGCCCATAATCTTTGCATGAATTTGTCAACTCACTCCAAAAATTCAGCAACGAGCTTATCACCAATCTGAGAGAAAAGTTAGTCAAGGATCATATTACTAGAAATCTGTCAAAGGTCCCATCAAGATAATTAAAAAAAATCATCTAACCATCTCTAATTTTGAACTAACAAAAGTTATTCAGCAGGATTGAGTATTCTCTGAGTACTAATGTTTAGTACCATTTGCTACTACAGTGTTGCCAGGTGATGACACCTACCAGGTCTTATTGCCAACCCTAAAGGAAAATTGATTGATGTTGCATTGCATTGCAATTGAGCTCGCCCATTGTAGACCGTATATAGGGTAAAAGCACCGGTTTTGGCCAGCCTAAGAGAAAATGTCAATAACAATTAAATGGGAAGCCGTATTTATACTGCAAATATGTCAAATGCAAGCTTTCAATCCATATTATGTGTGTAATATATCAAAACTGAGCTAAAACCATTTTTTCGCTTTGAAAATCCTATTGGTCAATATAGGCCAACGAAACCAGTTTCGGCCAGAGATTTAAATTCGGTTCCTAAATTGGCCAATTGCATTGATTTCTCATGAGAGTGGCCAAATTAGGAGTGCCCTGGCCTATTTAGGTGTATGGGAGTTAAAATTATAAGAAAATGAATGAATGAATCAATTTGGACGAGTAAATGAATGTAGCTCTATCATATGATCACACTGAACACAAAAGGTTTCATGCTGATTGGCATTGGCGTAGGAACAGGGGGGGCCAGGGGGGCCTGGCCCCCTCCAGAATCATCCAGGCCCCCCCAGAATTTTTGATGATTATGTAAATGTAAATGACTCTTGTTATTGACAAAAATCTCTTCAGAAGTTACGTTATTTTATGTTATACTCCTATAGTGAGAAAACCTCGCTTGTCTTACACAGCATCAGCGTGGCGGTTCTGTCTTCGGTGACTCGCGCTACAACCGAAAGCTTAACCGTCCGTTGGTTACTGTTAGAAATGGCTTCTTGTTGTGTGCGATTAGCGCAACTTTTCGACATCTCCGTTACAAAAAAATAACGTGTACAAATAAGTGTCAATATCCAGGAAGTTTGATTCCTAAAATTCTTTTTTTTAATAATCCAAATAATGCTGTTTCAGTATAAAACAACATATTCACAGCATTCTGATTTATCATGTTTTTGAAGGAAACCCTGCTCGAAGTGTCCGGTGATGATGATTTCCCTTATGAGAATTCACTTATGAAATCCATACATTAACTTAAACTCATATAACATAAAAAAATATAATTGAAAAAAACAGACAAAATTACTAAAGGAATTTCTTAGATAATACATAGCGGAAATTTTTGTCGAAAAATCAGGCTTAACATTCAATTTTGGCATGGACAAGTCTTTTGTTAAGATGAATGTCAGAAATTTAACCTGGTGTGAAAAAATGTATCAAAATCGACCGTAGTGCATTATTTCAGCAATAAATTCTCGCTTTAATTTTGATTCATTTTTTGAAGTATTTTTGTATAAATAAATTTATTGCTTAAGCTTTATATTTACAATGAAACTTATTTTTTCATAAATTATTTGAGTAATATCCAACAGATTTGTAGCTGATTTCTCAAAAAACGTTTCCATATTCTAGTATTTTAAAATTCTAGTATAATCAAATTCCTCAAGAAGTATTGAAGGATTGCTTCAGAAGTTTTGCAAACCTCTTGGAAATTAGGAAATAAGGAAATAATATTGTGGGACTTGCTCATACTTTCGCAGCGAATTCTTCCTGGTGGACATAAATTCCTTCTATGTCTACTTTTTATTAGCGAATTGATTCCGGAAGATGTTCCCGGCTTTACCTAAAAAATGTTACTTACATGCATCAAAAGTTCAGTTTTCACACGCAATTCCACCAAAAAATGATTGATTCTGTCAAATCTAATACTGAGATCTGAGATATTTTGCTAAAGTTCTATTGGAAATTCTTATGTGAATTTATTAAAATAGTTTTTTCCAAAAATGTTACTAATTTTTTTCCGCAAAGTTTAACAAAAGACCTTAATAAATATTTCCAAAACACTTCCCAAATTGTATCAAAAACTCTTCTATGTTTTGTTTTTTTTTTCTAGAAATTTTTCTTCAAATCCCCGGATTATTCAAGAATTGGAAAGAATATTGTTTTTGAAAAATCTTTTGCCTTTGAATCTTCAGAGGAAATTTGTTGAAACTCACGGGACAAAAATAAATTGGCATAGCGCTCAAGGAATCTGTAGAGAAACATGTAGCTAAACAACTGAGAAGGGGGAACGATTTATTAAGTATTCATAAAGCAATTTATATTGATCTTCCTGAAACACTTCTTTAGAAATAATTTTACCAGTTATTGGCAGAACCCATACTCTTGGTTTGAACATTTGTGTTATATGAGGGCGAAATTTCTAGAGGTATCCTGGCTGAATGTTAGAAAACTAGAAGTCAAGGAAAGATAGATTTAAAGCATAATTTCTAAAGAAGATTCTGATGGACCTTCTTGAGAGATCTGTTTTATTTGTAATTTCATTAGGGAGGTTTTAACTATCTTGTAATTTATCGCTAGAGAAAAGATTATAAATTATTTTTTATTGCACCGTTGCCCATCTATTGTTCTACCTGCTTCAACATTTTGTTGTTTCTCCTTCCTTCGCATAACGTTTTGAGGAACTTCGTACAAAAATCTTTTCAAACTCCAAAAAGCAACATTTCCATAATTCTAAATAAAGGTAAATTGAAAGAATTTTGAAAAATTGCAGAATTCTTATACGTATGGTTCCAGATTCTTAAAAGTCTATCAGGAATTCCTTAACAAATTTTCAGAGTAATGCAAAAGTTTCCCATATGATTCAAATTTATTAAAATCTTGATCACGAATTTTACCACAATAGATCTTCGGTAACGTTCTTCAAAATACCGGCAATATTTTTGCGTTCAACTCCTACAATACTACAAAATAATCGATGATCTACAAATCTGGAATTTCTAACGGTAGGAAAAAATGAATTCTGCATCAATATGTTCAACATAGTATCATGAAACTTTGGAGTTCATATTATTTAAGATTTTAGTTACAAATACTTTCAGTGAAAATTCCATCCATCCAAATGATTGGTGTTAAAAATAATTTTCTATTATAAATCACACAGAAAAAAGAACAAGAATTTTTGTAGTAAATCCTACAAGGACCACATAAGACTTTCTGTGAGGTACATGGTCAACAAGCCTTAGAAATTCTACGATTTGTTTCTTGAATTTGACGACAGGAATACAGTTTTTTTTTTCGAATTATATTTACGCTGCAATTTTTCAAAAAAAAAAAAAAAAATACCGACAAGGTTCTTTCTTTTGTATATGTTTAATTTTCAAAAGAGTCAATCAATTTTTCAGATCTGATATGGGGTGATTCGTAGAGGAATTGGTAAGCAATCTCCTTAACAATATTGAGATATTCCAGGAGTAGTTTTGAACCTAAAACTGGAGAGTGGATAAATTTTTGAATTTTAATTATGGAAGAATCCTGAGATTACCATTCGCAAAAAAATGGGATAATTTTTAAAACCTTAAACAATACTTGATGTAACTCCTAAAGAAAGTTCAGGAATGAATTGCAAAATCTTAGTAAATCCGGTGAAAATTTTCTTCAGATAAAACCCAAAAGGAACGTTAGTGCGGCTCAAAGAAAAAAATCTCTGGAAAATACATAAATGAATCTCCGGTAAACTTTTCGGAAGAAAATTAGGGTAACAATAATATAATTCTCTAATAAACCCCTCAACGAATTACTCGGGAAATCTTTGAGTATTTTCGCGGAAGAGTTTTTGAAAGAACAGTTGAATGTATTATGCTAGGAACTTTATAGAAATATTCTTTGAACATTTCTTAGTTAGGCATTATTGAAAAAATAAAGAAAAAATATATTTTCGAGAAAGTTTTGTAGGAAGGCGAAATGTTGCTCTGCTTGCGAGATGTTGAAATCTGAAATATAATTATCAGTGATCAAAATACAAATAGATTTGCGAAGAACTCCTCTGAGAAATCATGAATGACATTTTTAATTGAATTGTTTTTAATTGCTCATGAAATTCTTGTGGAATATTACGAGGAATTCTCACAATAACACATGGAACAGCCAATCATTTTTTTTAAATATGGATAATTTTTGCTGCGACTTTTTCAAACAATCCTGTAGATATATTTTGGGATGAACTTCACAAGCAAAGTTGGAAAAACTATTGGCGAACTCTCTGAAGAATTCGTGGAATGAATCCTTGCTTGGTGATCTTGAAGACATTTTTGGTGAGACTCCTAGATTTTTTTGTACTATAAAAAAAATATCCTCAGCAATTCCAGGAAATCCTGAACAAATTGCTAATGAACACAGGTGGATTCTTTAAACTAACAATTGGAATTATATAATAACTACGTAGAAGACCTTTCAGGATAAACGATTGAAAGAATTTCTAATACATTATCTAGCGGAATCCTTCAAACGATTTTTTTTAGCAATTCGTTAGCGATTCTTCGAGAAATTTTTTGGTGAAATCAGGATATCTGGGAATGATTTTGCGTGGCAAATCTAGGACGAACGCAGTGAAAACTGGTACAGAAGATCTTGGAGAAAGCACTGAAAGGTACGAAAATAATTCATGAAGAAATTCCCGTATGAACTCTCAGAGGAGAGGAATCTCTTCATATCACATGGTTGAATACCTGAAAATTTCGTGGAAGAATCACAAAGGATATTGTGAGTTTCTTCGATACAATTTTTGACAGAATTACAAAATGAATGCATCTTTTTCGTAGCGGAAATTAAAATTTACAAATATCACGGATGTGCCGCGAAATGAGACTAGATAACAAGTTAATAAAATCAATGAAAATCTGATAAAACTACGAAATTTGTAAAACAAGAATTTCGTAGGCCCCCCCTAGGCCCCCTCCAGCAAAAAATCCTAGCTACGCCAATGCTGATTGGCTATGTAAAACGGTGTATAATCCACTATGGCTACAACTGGCGTATGGCCAAAACCGGTGCTTCTACCCTACTACTGCATCTTTGCGATCTCATCCGAGATTGTGTAGGTATTTAGAGGTAAGACGAATTATGACAGAAGTTTGCCAACGTATCAGGCGGGAGAAAAGGGGTGCTAGACTGATGATTGGAGGCAAAGGAAACGGTTTGTTGTCCCGTTTCTGGTTCTAGGGATAGCATCGAACATATATATTCTGAGGGAGGAGTAAAATTCAGAGAAACGGGAAGATCCATATAATATTGTTAATGTCTCCATACAAAATATGTGACATATAAGGGAGAGATGATTGAAACGGACAATTTTTTTGTGATGTCATTTGTTGACGACTAGTGTCAAACGATTAACTAGCAACTGATGGAATATACACTTCGTGGTTGTTACTTCGTGATTAATCAGCATAGTGTGAAGCTAGGTTTGTTGCTGTTTACCATTTTTAATGTATAATCACACTACCCTTGATAATTCTAGATTAATAACTTCGCCGGTCAAGTCTTTATGTTCATAGGTGTAGTAGATATAGGCTTCACCTAAAGCATGGCAAAAAAAAAAATAAACGAGGCTCGCAAAAGTTTAGCGTGGCTGGCGTTAAACCGAAACTTGGTATAAAACGGAAAACGAAGAATTTGCCGCGTTAACTGATTATGGTTTAGTCTTTTTCCGCAGCAATCGTGTGAACGCAAATTCTAGACACGAGTGTTCGGCTTCGGGTGCTTGGCAACGATGCCAACTGTGCCACTGTGAAGGGAAGACAGTGGTCGAGTCAGCTTCTATTACCCATTACACGGTGGCGTCATTAGAAAATCGCTCTCTTTTCCTCCTTCAGGAAATCTGAAAACAACGGTGCCAGTACCTGTCAAAGTTTTGTGAAAGAGAGAGAATTTTGTCGTGAAATGCCTAATTGACTGTTTAACGAGAAACTTGCGACGATCGAAGCGCCACCATACTGCATATAACGGAGGGTACTAGAACTAAGTTGGAGGTGATGATTTCGCGATTTGGAAGTAAGCATCACCTCCAAACACTAGCGATTTTGCGGTGGGATGTTGACGTTTGATCACGAATAGGTTTGAAGCAGTTATCATGAAACGTCTGTTGGATATTGTTAGCGCGATTGGATGTGACTTTTAAATGGTGGAAGTTTGCGGAGTAGTGCCATCGAATTGTGTAATTCGGCAGATCGTGGAAAAATCCGCTTAACGTCACGACACGACAATAGAGCAGAGGAAGTAATTAGATAGCCGTTGTAACTAGAAAACCGGAGAATCTCTTGCATGCATATTCCACAGCTTGGAAGTAGGAGTGATTTGCTAGTAATGGATGAGGCGTTCGACCATATGAGTACCTCGATTAAGTCGATTAATTCAATTCTAGCGAAAGATAGAACTGATGATGTTTGCTATCATTATCCAGGATGTTTATTTATAGAATCATGTTACAAATATGAGAAAGGAACGGTTTTGGGATTGAGATCACGACTTGGGTTGGGGAAACGCACAGAATAATCGTTGGAGGAACTCCTGAAGTAATCCATACTGAAACATATTTAAAAATATGTGAAATAAAAAATGCTTGAAGAATTACTCGAAAAAATTCTGAAGTGATTTTTTATCAAATATCTGGGTAAATTCAAGTAAGATATACTGATAGAATTTCTTGAGATATCTTAAAGGAGTACTTAGAGCAACTTATCGAATCCTCTTCGTGCAATGAGGCCAGTTTTAACCTATTTTAAATGAGGTCGCATAGTTGATGTTATTTATGGCATTTGGAAAGTGAAAGATTCCTGGAAACAAGATGGAAGGAGCCCAAGGAGGGATTAGAACAAACAACCGTAGTAAAATATTTCAGAAATTCCTAGAGAAATTTCTTCGCAGAGTCAAACAATTGCCGCATATATTTATAGAAGCTCCGTAACGGAATTCTGGGAGAATCAGTAGAACAGTTCATTTAAATGTTCTTGTAATGATGCTTGGATCAATAGCTGATGGAAGACACAAAAAAAAACTTTGGTGTAATGCCTGGATAAATCTGAGCATTTAAATTTTTACAATTTTTTGGAGGAACACATGAAGAAACTATTAGAGAAATTTCTGGAGAAGAGAGCCTTCAAGAGACATTGAGAGCTTTGTGAAGATATTTCAAAAGAAATCCCAAAATCATTCCTTGAAGAACTTCTTAGAGTATTTTTTATAGGAGTTCAGGATAAAAGAAAATCTGATGAAAATAAATCTTCGAGCTGTTAAGTAGAATACCTATAAGTCTCCTATGTATATAAGTAGATGAAAAAACCGAATTTAGTACTATACCATTTAATTCCACTAGAGTTTGTATCCTTTGACAGATAAACGTATTTCGACCTCAACTGTAAGGCCGTCCTCAGTGTCGTGTACTAGAGTCTAGTCTGTTTAAAACAGTAAACAGAGATGCCCACTAGAGCCGCCTGGTGGCAGAATTCCGCATCTCAATGACCATCGCCCTTTATCTACTGAACTATTTTGCTGAACATTCATGACCTTCTGTTTTGATGACTTAAAACATTGATCATTTATAAGAACAGTCGTTAATCTGAATTTCGGTCGTTAAAGAGCGGTCGTAAAAACATATTGTTAAAAGGGGTTTGGAGTCGTGCTACAAGCATGAAGATACTGCCGCTCTGGTAAGTAGGCAAAATATGCTTATCCTTTTAATCCTTGCCAGGCAAGATTTGAACCAAAGTCCCTCACCTTGGTCTTGTTGGATAGCTGCGCTTTTATAGCTTCAATTACTGTTTTTTTTTCTAATAGGAATACTGACAAAAATATTAAAGAATCCCTTGCGTAATTCATTGAGGGATCTTTGGGAAAATTTATGTAGGAACCTTGACAATTTCATAGTGTATTCACCCTTTTAACATCATGGAAAATCTATATAAATAAAAATGGAATGATGTTTGTATGTCACGAAATGGTTTGAGAATGGGACAACCGATTTTTACAATTCTTTCACTGTTGTCCTCTTCATGAGTTCCGACGTGTTCGTGTGAAGGAAAGGTTCAGGAAAGTTTTCAGGAAATTCAATTAAATGGGTGTGAACTAATATGTCAGTTTGTATGGGATGTTTCATGGCATTTTTCAACAGCCTACTTGATGGCAAGACGAAGTTTGCCGGGACCACTAGTAATGAATGAATTTTTGAACACCCAGAGTGTTTTGATTATATGTGAAGCGATTAATAATGAAATCACTGGAGGAATTCCAAACACCTTTGACGAAAGTTTCATAAAAAAAGCTCCTGGACTTACACTTGGTAGCATTCTTGAAAAGATCCATGGTGGAACTTGCGGAGAAATTTCTAGGCAAAAGCTTGAACAGTTTATTGACCGTGAAGAAATTCCAGGATTGAACCCTGGAAAAGTTCCAGGAGGTATCCTTGGAAGAATCTTTAGAAGGGTACATCAGGAAAAAACCTTGAACTAATTCAATGACGGTTTTTGAACAAAATCGAAAAATTTACAATTTTTATATACCGGAAATAAATGAAAACAGTTTTGCTTTTATTGTGGTTTCATATACAAATTTATGATTTTAGGAGTTCTAAAACCACGACAAAACCTTAAACCTTATTAGGCACTTGGGATATTTTCCAACCCAAAATCAACATCCGAGAACACTGTGCATCGTGATTCGTAGTAGAAGTTTTTTTTCCACAGACGTAACACTCACCTCTTGGACCTGCTTGGAGTGCGAGTCGCACATTTCCTGGCAGTTTCGCCCCCACCACAAAAAGCGCGAGATATGGCACACCGCATAGGAGCTGGGGTGGTGAGTTTGGAGAAGGCGCAGCGCATTCCGCCACGATGTAGCTACATAATTGTGGAAATGTACATTTTGTGCATTTTTATAGTCGGCTACAAATTTATATTTATCGACTCTCGGTCCGTTCGTTGTTCGTTTGCTCTTTTCGCATATCGTTTCGCATCTCGGCTTTTGGTTGGATTCGCGATGCGAGCGTGAAAATACCGTTCTGGGTGGATGGGCCCTTTTGTTGCTTCGAAGCTTCCTCGTTTTTGTAAAAGAGAGGAGGGCGAGGGACGAATGTTTGATGGTGGGAAGCTTGATTTGAAAATCACATTGTTTTTACGCTTTTGCGAGTTTTCGTCTTCACGGTTGGCATTTTCGCGCCAAAGACCACCAGTTGGTTGATGACACGATGCTGGTTTGGTGTTGGATCCCTTTGTTAGTCACCTTAGACTTGCTGTCTCTGATGTTTATAAGACTATGAATATCTTTACCATTTGATATTTACGAACGTGAAAATTTTCTACATTGATTGTGCCTCGTAAACCAACATAGAACTCGCTGTATGCGATTATTTTTAAAAACGTGACGTTGTAAAGTGAAGCCAGACGCAAACTTAGCACAACTTTACTGAAGGCTAACATTAATAGTACAGACAAAACTGCGTCTCTACAATTTAATGTCTATTGAAACTTGTTCAAAGAGAGTAATGTTTGATCCTTGGACCATGTCGCTTGCTCCTGCGGACCATTTTTTCGGTGTACAATGCGTTTATCGAATAATATCGCGAATCCGGTTAGGCATGAATATATCATGAATCGCATCACCAGACTCCCATATCCTTACCTTATTCTACTAACCCAATAACCTTTCCATGACATCTATGGAGATGCAAAGGTATACTTGATCTCTAGTAACAACGGTTGTCTTACTAACATTCCTTCCCTTCCCCGATGACCGAAAAGACGTGACCGGCGCCGTTAATGACTTTGAACTCTCGATTTGTGCACGTTGAGAATGGTAAGCTAATCCCAAGTTCTACTCATTGAACCTTTGAGAAACTTCAATTGTTTTGGTCAATCACGGAGTAGCAACTACGAATCGTATGGCCATCTATGCTCATGCTCGTGCGCATATTTCTTATCAGAAATCGCCAGGATTCGAGAAGAAATCTGAGATCAAAAGCTTTGAAACTCAGTTCTTAATTGACTTCAAAAGATAATTCGATCTGAAATACTTTGTGACACTATATCTTAATCTTCTTCTCGGCATTACGTCCTCACTGGGACAGATCCTGCTTCTCAGTTTAGTGTCTTATGAGCACTTCCACACAGTGGCGTAGCTAGAGTTTTGGAGGCACGGTGCGTAGGTAGATTTGGGGGCCCCTCAAATGGAGGTTTACAATATATGCTTCTTATTATCAAACTCACACGTACTTTCAACATTTTTGCAAACTTCTAGCACTTGGAAGAAAGCTTTGTGATTAATAGCTCAACAAATATTCTGCCAGTAAAAATTCGCCCATATGAGGGCGTAGCCAGGATTTCCGCCAGGAAGTAGTATTTGATGCTATGTCTTATGGAATCAAAAAATATATATGAAGCAATTGCTTCACAAGTTCTTGGATTCTTATTCTTGGATAACTTTTTTATGTTGTACGATATTAGGTAGTATGCATATAGTTATTCCTAGTTGAACCTTTTGAAGACTCGTGAAAAAGTCTTGAAACAATTCATAGAAAATATCTGGTGAAATCGCTAAACAATTTCTGAAATTCTAGTATTGCGCTAATCACTGATTATCTTGTGGTGTTTTTTGCAGATCTAGGAGGCAATCAAGATAAAATGTTTGATTTTATTATATGAGAAATTCCCACAAAACTCATATAAGTATACATAGTGAAAGTTGAAGAATTCAAACTTTGTTTGAAATAAGTAAGCTGATTCGTGGAAGAGCCCCTAAAGTTATTGGTGAAAGAAAACTTGAGAAAATTAATTTCTTAACCAATGGTACCGTAAAACGGGGTAATTTCGAAGAAAACTTGCATATTTATGTATGCTGTTTCAAAGAATTATAATTCATATTGTTAAAACAAGTACTGGCATCCGAACTATCGATTGCAGTCGATAAATTGCCAAAAGATTTATTTTGAATGGATGTATAATTTTTCATATAATCGAAAGTAGGTTTTCAGTTCTGGGGTAACTTTGATAATGGAGTATGGATCAAACAAAATTGAATGAATAACGAACATTTGTAGGGCATTGCATACTTCTAGGCGTTTAACGTTATATGGAAATTTCTGACTAAGATTACACAAATGGTCCCAGTTTGTGAAATTGCGTATCGCTAAGAGATTTGAGACCGTATTCAAGTTCTATGATAACTAGGCTGTCAAAGATAAGTGGCCAATTATTCAAAACTACATTCAATAGTGATCGTAGAACAGATTGTTTGTGAGCGTTTCGAAAATGATAAAATTGTGTCAATTTTTAATGTTCGTATAAAAAGCCTCAAATGTTCTTGATTCAAATGAAAACCGCTCTTACATGAAGTGTCATATTAATATTTTTTAGTTTTGCATTCGTTTTGCTTAACTAATTAACAGAAATTATGATATTTCGTTTAGTATGTGGTGGGTTACGCATTATCAAAGTTACCCGCATTATCAAAGATACCCCGTTTTACGGTACGCTAAGAATTCCCTTCAGTGGTTATCAGAAAAAAATGCTCAGAGGTCTCCTCAGTGGAATTCTTTGTTGAAACCTTGATAAATTCTTGGAATGACTCCTGTAGAAATTCTTGAAGAATCCTTGAAATTATCAGGGTAAAAACTTTTGGAATCTCTGTGACAATTTCTTTAAAAGTTTATTAATGAACTGACGTCTATATACGAACGCCATGTGTATTAAAAAGGTTTTACGCTGAAAGCATATTTTTTCAAAAATCACAAGAAATAATCCTGGCTGCGATGCTTAGAATATTCTGTACGGTTTCTACATGAAAGTGCTGGAAAATGCTCTCTAAGTTTGTTGATTTTGAAGAAACCCAATTGAAATTTCGGCAAAAATTCCTGAACGAATTCTAAAATGAATTCTTGGAAATATTTTCTCGTTTTTCCAGGAATCTCTGAAAACGTTATTTTTTTATGAAATCCATTGCATAATTTCATATAGACCACCAGGAGAAATTTTCAAAAAAAAAAGTCACTGGAGAATAGATTTGGATCATTTCTGGTAGGTATTTTTGGATGATTTAACCTAGAGGAATAACGATTTAAAGTCACTGTTCAAAATAAAGACATAAAATTTGTAAAATAACATTATGGTATTTTATTTGTTTGAAACCAAGTTTGTACCCTAAATATTTTTCCCGGCCTCGACTGTGGGGCCGTCTTCGGTGTCGTGTACTAGATTCGACTTGTCGAGTGTCGAGTCTAGTGCGCGACACTGGGGACGGCCTTGCGGTTGAGGTCGGGGTGCGCGTGTCTGTCAAGGGATGCAGACTCTAGTGGAATTGGGTGGTATAGTGTATTCTACTAAACAGCTCGAAGATTTATCATCCATTTTTAATTTTTTTTTCATATTAACTCGAAATATTATATTTATAAGCATGTTTACATTACACTAATAATTGTTTATCATGGTCTATTCGCTTATCAAAGTGAATCCTGTGACCCAATGATCCTTCCCATTAACAAACATAGCTTCCAGTGACCTTTGTGGATATGCAGAGGTAAACACGGTATCAGATTTTCTAGTTGACTTTTTGTGCATTTTCACTGACTACGACCAATCACGGAATGGCGACAATAGATATGTGTAGTCGGTCTAAGCTAAGCTAAGCCGGAGTAGTAGTTTTTTTTTTTGATTCCACATTTTATTGGACAGTGCTTCGCGGAAGTCCAAGCTTAATAATTCGTTTTCGCGCGTCATTGTAATGATTTTTTATACCAGCTTTTGCGTATTAATGCCAAGTATGTAACTTCAGTCAAGGATGGATTACCAACTGGTGAGCTCGTTTCCTACTTGTGATAGCAAAAATTTGTATCGTTGCAATGTAACATTTATTTACATCGTTTAACAAACTATGGATGGTTCGTCACTATAGGTTTCAACATAGGCCCTAATTCTTGTTTTATAAAAAACGAGATACGTGTATTTATTATTTTATTTTTTCGTAATTATTAAAAATGACCTTTGAATAGTTCGACATTTGAAATGTCGACGTACTGATAAAAAACTAATTAAATTGAGGCTATATGAATCGCATCACTTACCAAGGTGAATCCTGATCATGTAGCTTTTGAACCCTCCCTCTAACAAAACTCCTTCCTGTGAAAACCATGGAGATGCAGAGGTGATCTCGGTCTCTAGTAGCAATGGACGACACACAAACATTCCTTCCCTTCCCCGATGACCGTAGGGACGTGGCCGGCGCCGTTATTGACATTACTAAGTTTGGGCCCAGATAGCCGTAGCGGTAAACGCGCAGCTATTCAGCATGACCATGCTGAGGGTCGTGGGTTCGAATCCCACTGGTCGAGGATCTTTTCGTAAAGGAAATTTTCTCGATTCCCAGGGCATAGAGTATCATCGTACCTGCCACACGATATACACATGCAAAAATGGTCAATCGGCAAAGAAAGCTCTCAGTTAATAACTGTGGAAGTGCTCATAAGAACACTAATCTGAGAAGCAGGCTTTGTCCCAGTTGGGACGTAACGCCAGAAAGAAGAAGAAGTTTGGAGTTCTCGAAATTGTACATTGAAGATGTATGCTACTCCCAAGCTGCATCTGTTGGTTCCCTGTACAATTTTGATTATTCTGGTCAATCACGGAGTAGCAACTACGAATTGTACGGTCATCAATGCTTATGCTTATGCTTATGCTTAAATATTTTTCCCAGCCATGAGTTTCTCAAGTGAATCAACCTAGATAGTAAATAAAAATTGTAATCTTTAGCTAAGTCATTTTACAAAATTCATAATTTTCAAAATTTTCGTTGAAATCTTAAAAACGCATCTCTTAAGCCTTAAACTCATGTATATTAACTTTTGAGAAGAGCTCTGTATCATTTCTAAAATGAATGACAATGAAAATTGTTCAGATCGTAAGAAAATAAGTACAAGTTGAAAGATCACCAACGCTCCAGACTTTTGCAGGCCTAGTAGATTTGATGTTTAGAGGCCTGGTACATTTGATTAGAAATCAGAATTTATGATATAAATATTTATGAATTCAAAGCCATTATTAGACTCGTCATATTCAAAACTGGTATCTGAGCCTACTTAAATATCTACAACAAGGTCACGTTTGGCTATTAGAAGACTTAGTTTTCTAGTGCGTGCAATCAATTGAACAATGGCAAGGAAAATAACTTACAAAACAAATAATTGTGAAGGCCCTTGAAATATGGGGGCCCAAAGCCACGGTTCCCAGGGACCCTCGGCTCACTCCGAAATTAGCTCTAAACTATTAAAACAAGGGATAATCGTTGACTCACCAAAACTTATGCTTGCACGCTCATTTCCTTATTGGGATCTTAGAAATTGTGAGTTTCCTACAAGCTATTTAGAATTTCTAATGCTATGAGAAATCTTCACTGCTATTTTGGGGCCCCTAGGATCTCGGGGCCCGGTGCGGACCGCACCCACCGCACCCCCCTAGCTACGCTACTGCTTCCACAGTTATTAACTGAGAGCTTTCTCTGCCAAAGTTGCCATTTTCGCATTCGTATATCGTGTGACAGGTACGATAATACAATATATCCAGGGAAGTCAACAAAATTTCCATTACGAAAAGATTCTGGACCGACCAGGAATTGAACCCAGACACCTTCATCGTGGCTTTGCTTTGTAGCCGCGGACTCTAACCACTCGGCTAAGGAAGGCTCCCATGTGACATAATATGACAACCGATTTTGTTAGTGAATTATCGACAATACTCACTTTCCTAATAATTTCCTTTACAGTTGACTTGACCCTTACAGCGTTAAATGTTATTTTGTTGTATACTACGTTCAACCTCAGTCGTGGTCTTTGATTTACAGTCTCACTCACCTGAAAATAGACAAGAGAATAAGTATATATTAATTATCTTTACAATCAATAAAGCTCTTAAATTCATTTCTCCACACCAACCATCAAATTTAAGCGCACAACAAATCACCCCCAGATCATAAAGCCCATTCGTCTTCAACACGGCGAGAATTTGCAAAGTCCCGAACAACGTAACGCAACATCACAGCCCACAAAGCTCGTGTGAAAAATGCTTCCACCTAATTTGATAATGACGAGCAAAGTGAATCCAGCCAGTCCTTCTCCCCCGGCTCGGTGGACTTGATCAAACCAGACAAAGTGAGCATTTGCCGGTGATGCTGTAAAGAGGAGAGAGGAGAAAGTGTAAATTGTCTACAAATCACACACCGCACCACCCATAGACTGCTTTAAAGCACGACGAGCGTCTCACAATGGGATGCGAGCGCCTTTTTATCGGTTTGCGGGGGTAGGGAGGAGATGTCGTTCCTCAGACCGCCATGGCACTATCCTTCCCATTCGTCCTGCCGTTCTCATCGCAGGGCTGGTAGGTAGTCACTTTTTAGTGGCTTGGTTACATTTTTGGAGCTAGTCAATTCCCAGATAATCAGAATGGACGTATAACAAAAACATCATTTGCTGTATACGATGCTTATATGTGTAAAGATTCCGCATGAGATGTCGTCAAAAGGCCTTATAAGGACAAATGTGGAGGCGATAAATATGTATACTTTATATGAATAAAATTGGCGTACAATGCGAGTGTACGGATTTTGTTGCGAACTAATCTGTAATCTTATGCGACTTAATTTGTCATAACAAAATTTATTTGACAACTGTCACGGATTGCTTCGACTTAATTTGTACGCGTATACGGAACGAAAAAAAAAATGCGGTGAGAGATACTCTTATTTTTCTCAGAATTCAATCCCTGGAAATAAAACTGATTGATTAACTTTCAGACCACTTTTTTGGAAACCGTAAATCACCATATGAAATGTGGGCACCAAAATAACTGTTTATTGCGCCGCAATTTGCTACCAACCCTGCCACGCAGCCGGAAAAGCAAGAATGAATAACTTTTCCTCCGCTCGCCAGAATAAACTGCGAGCTCTCTTCGGTGGAAGCTTGCTTGGTCGACTAGGTGTGTGTAGGTATGCTTTTATCAACACACGTTTATGCAGCAGGTCCTTCTGTTGTTGTTCCTCATCCTCCTCCCCCCCCTAACTCACCAAACCAGAAGAAGAAAAGGATCTCACCGTGTTTTCCCATGGTTTTCCTTTTGTTCTTCCCCTGGAGCCTTCTGGTAAAGAAGCAAAGGAAACAAGCAAACATTATCATCACACACTCGCACAACAGTGTCGTCGCATGGTGGGGAGGAGGGGTGGTCTGTCGGTTGGCGAGGGGGAGGGACATATCTCGCAGGAGACATCTTAGTTTTGCGTTCGCACTTTCGCTTCACTCGGTTTTCGGGGGGACTCTTTTTTGGGAAGGGTTTGTTGGTGATTAAAAATGGTCTATTTTTCAAATGGAGGGAGGACTGGCCCTGGGTGGAGGGTTACTTCATTCACACATTCTTTGGGATGTTCGTGTGAGGTAGACTTGTAGGAAGATTTGTTCTCGAGAAGGGCGGAGAAGCCGAAATGGAAGTTGTTTATTGCGACTGATTATGTGTGGAAAGAAGCAGCCGATTGCTGATAGTGACGAAAATTGCGTAGATGGCAGTAGCGACACGCTGTTTGTATGAAGTTTCGAGGCTTGAGTGTAAGACTGCATTACATTTTAAAATTAATTGAATATTTGATCGATGAATATCATGCCTTCTCCTCACGTTTTGGAGATGGATCAAGAGTTTATACCATATCCGCCCAGCGTCCTAAAAATAGGACAGAAGCCCCGAACGCCCAGCGTCCTATAAATAGGACAATACTTGTAGAGCAAATATCTTGAAAATAAAGAGGTTTAGGAGAAAACTGTCTTCTGCAAAGTTGATCACAGGACTGCTGACTTCCACTTGGTAACTATTTTAATTCAGAATTAACTCACCAGGTGGCGCACAGACGCCAACAAATGTCGCATATATAAGCAACATATGAAACAACTTTCCAGCGTACAAATATTTGCTTCGTTTATATCTCAGTCCAGCGATGAGATACAAAAATGGTGTCTTCGACAAAGTTGAACAACTAAATAATACCTATTTGCATAGAACCTTATAAATCCGGAAAACACACCCAAGATGGCGCTAGTGTGCCAAAACTTTATTTGCTTATATCTTAGCCCGTTTATGAGATACAAAAATGGTGTCTTCGATAAAGTTGATCAACTAAATGAGAACTATTCACCTACAACCTTTTCAGTTCGGAAAACACTCAAAAGATGGCGCTAATGGTCGAACATTTTGATTGTTTATATCTCAGTTCAGTGATGATATACAACGTTGGTATCTTCGACAAATGTGTTTAAATGAATGAGATCTAGTCACCCGAAAACTTATTAGTTGGGAAAACACTCACTATATGGCGCTAGTGAGCAGAGATTTTATTAGCTTGTATCTCAGTCCAGTTATTAGATACAAAATTGATGTCTTCGACAAAGTTGATCAACTAAATGAGACATATTCGCCTAAAACGTTTTTAGTTCGGAATACACTCAAAAGATGGCGCTGGCGATCGAACATTTTGATTGTTTATATCTTAGTTCAGTGATGAGATATTGGTGTCTTCGACAAATGTGTTCAACTGAATGAGATCTATTCACCCGAAAACTTATTAATTCGGAAAACATTCACTAAGTTGCGCTAGTCGCCAAATATTGTATTTGCTTGCATCTCAGTTCTGTTATGAGATACAAAATTGTTTGGAAAATTCTCCCAAGGTGGCGCTAGTAGACAAACACATTATTTGATTTTATCTCAATCTAGAGATTGGATACAAGGTTAGTGTTTCTGGCAAAGTTGGAGAACTGAATGTGACCTATTTGCCTGGAAACTTATTACTTTGGAAATCACCTAAATGCCACTACTGGGCACACATTTTTTTCGCTTATATATCAGTCCACTGATTAAATCCAAAGAAAGCTATTCGCCTAAAACCTTCTTAGTTCGGAAGTCATTCTCATGATTGAAGTCCAGTGATGAAAAATTAGGTATCTTCGAAAACGATGATCAACTAAAGGAGATATTTTCGCAAAAAAAAAACATATTAGCTGGGAATTGCTTTTATGTGCGAAACATCAAGGAAACAACCTATAAGAAATTGGTCTGCCTAGATCAAAACAAAGGATACTTACTATCAATTCGAGCAACAATCGCTTATTTCGAATGCCATGCTCCATACATTTTAGATAAACCTTGACACCATTTAGATCCTTTGATCTTTTGAAGGGAGTGAAGAACGAAAAAACCGACAAATTGACTTATCCATCCATGAATTGAACTCCAAGGGTGAAGGGCGGCAGTCAAATGAGAGTAGAATTGAATAGCCGCCAACCTAAGTCGAGAACCAGTTTTATGACTTAAACGTGGAAAAGTAAAAATTATTATTCGCAAAATTGCAGGTAATAAATGCGCTTGAAAGATATTGTATGCAAGCAGTTATTTACTACGCGCGACTGCAGTGCGTTGTTGCCAATTTAATTAGAAAATTTTACTTAATTCCCAAAATAAATGTTTTCGAGAAAATTGATTACGCCTTCGCCATTGTTTGGTCGTAGTTTTGTATGGCTTTTTACCTTTTAGAACCAACGACGCGTTGAGGTAGCAGTAAAGAGCCTTCCTTGCTGAACTCACTTGGTCCAAGAATTGTGACAATTGAGCGGGCACGCTTCCGTATGCTCCCCAGGTATTCTGGCCAGCTCTAGTGTCAAAAATCTTGGACCGCGTGGATTCGGTTCTATCGGTGAATAAGACTATATGCATCAGTGATGCAGTAACTTAAACGTTATAGCCGAATAATGTTGGCTTCAAATATTCACATCTTTAAAGCATGTAATAGTTGGAGTCCAATATTTGACTGTCATTGGACTGAAGGACTAACTTTTGATCAGCACTAACGAAATTCTGATATTGCCAAATATAAATTTCGATCACTGTCAGATCAGAGTCACATTGTATACTAATAACTTGAACCAGAAAAAATATATTGAAAGTTATGTTTCCATTATCAGCTGGCAAGTTTTAGATAATCTTTTTGAAGACTATTCTGAAACATCTGTAGGTTTTTTTCTAAATCAAAATATTTGATGTAAGATTTTATTTTGTTTTTGGTATAAATGGCTTAAGTGTGCATTATTGTACATGTACATGTATGGAAATGTATATGTCTGTATCTTACTTACGTGGTAGAGTAAAAAATTAAATTGAAGTCACTAAATGATTTAGTTCTGGCATGCACCTTTCGCCTCTGAAATTTTTATTCTTTATGTTGCAATTGCTTTATCAGGGTACGTCCATAAATTACGTCATGCAAAGTTTTGCCATATTCATCCTCCTCAATTTTCCTTTGTATGGATTCCAATTTTTATATGAGTAGTCACGTTTCATTGTAACCCCTTCCTTTCTCTTCTGTACTTGACGTAATTTATGAATTACCCCTCACCAACAGTTTTTTCCAACTTGTTTACATTGTAATGGGTCGAACTGCATGAAAATATATTTGATTAATCTCGAAAATAAACTTATAGAACAGCTAGATATGGACGACACACTTTCAAGAATTTTTTTGGATCCCCACCATAGACTTGAAATTTTTTGGTGAAATAAGGTTTAATTTATGGGAATACGACTATGAGTAACAAAAACGGAGCTTGGGCGTTAACGGGTTAAGATCATCGTCTTCAGTCACGTAATCCAATTTAATTTAAAAGATTTTGTTAAAGTTTGAAGCCCATTGTCAATACCAAGTTTTGTTTGCAAAAAAATGTTAACATCAATATCAATATTGATATAGGGAGACTTACGGCTTCGGCACCATTCGACTAATATCGGCAACCAATTTTCAAACGTCAAATACACTGTATTTTTCTATCAAAGCACATCAGTGGAAACATTCAGATGATTCTTTGTTCTGCCCGCTTCCCGCTGGCGAGATTTCCGAGGCTAAACAAACGATATCGCCGGAGATGTCCTCAATTCAAATGAGCACGCCTCAAAATGCGACTGTTTTGGAGCTGCCGAAGAGATTCACCAGCAGTTGTTATGGGAAAGTTGCCGAAGAGAGTGAGGCTGCCGACAATAGTCACACTGACAAGGGATGTTCGCAGCGTTGTAAAAATGTTTCCAAAAGCATTTTGACAAGTCTGTCGGTGTGAATCGATAGAGGATTGAGCAACGCATAAATGTAAATAGACAAACACGGAATTTGTCTGCTGATGTCCGAGAAAATTACAAAAGAAGCAGGGCATCGGCTTAAGCTGCCGAGAATACGTAAGTTCCCCTATGTTTCATATGTATTCCAGACATTTTACAGATATTTTGTCACCAGGCTTGATAATTCTCCTCAACATCATCAGAGTTCGGTGACATACTCTAGAGCAGCGTGCTGCCAGTGCCTCTTTGCGAGGGAGCCAAAAAATGCTAAGCAGCGAGGCAACGAAAAATGAGCGAGGAAGATGCAGCACAAAAAAAAAACCGAGTTAAATTCCATCAAAAAAGGGTGCTCTCACAACTCCCCGAGGACTGTCTGTTCGGGCGGCAGACTCGAGAGTTCTTTTGAAGTGTGAGTGATGGTGAGCATCGCAACGAGAGAGAGAGAGTGTCTGAAAAAATCCTCGCATTTTTCTGCACTCTCACTCGAATCGCTTGAGGATCTGTGTTGAAAATTTTGAGTTTATTTTTTTCTCCTCAGAAAAACGGCAAAATCGCCTCCTCTTTGCCTCGCAGAGGAGTTTCTATCAAGCCTGCTTGTCACTCGACATATATCTGCTCAGCTGTACTCAATACTCGTAAAGTAATTAGTCAAAGAGTCACGTTTTCACTTTCTGTTTCTGATAAAGTTAAGCATTTCATAATGGATGATTGATTAAAAGGACAAACATAAACAATTACATCTTATGTACCATAAATGTAGTTTAAAATTTAGTAGAATACACAAAATAGCTTCTTTTCATTTGCAATTGAGCTTGATATATGTTTCACAAATACTTTATGAAATCAACGGAAATTTACAGGATTCTGCTATGAAACCTCAAAAGCCTGATAGGAATCTTCAGGTGCTCGTAAGTAATATACAGGAAAACGCTAGGGCTTGAAGCATTTTACTATGAATCCGTAGATTTCGCCTAGAATTCTCTGGATCTCGCTAAGGATTTGGCTAGGAATCAACATTTTGGGATTCCGTTACGGTATTGCTGAGAAAATTCTCAAGTCTTCGATGAAAATTTTCAAAAGTTTATTATTCTCAGGCTACCATTAGCACTTTTTTTTGGAATCCTTTTCAAAAACCTCAAGATTTTGAGAGTGATATTCAAAATCCCACTAGAAATCCACATTATCCATATTATTTACAAGAAACTCTAGAAATCTTAAGAGCTTATTAGGAATCCTCAGATTTCGGACATAATCTTCAATAACCAATTATACATTCTCAGGATCCCGCAAGAAACCCTGAGTGTCAGCTAGGAATCTGCAGACATCCTCAAGAATCTGATTAAATTTCTTAGGAGTCCCATAAGAATCAAGAATTCCCTGAGGATTCTCCAGGGTACAGCAAGGAAACTCGTAAGGATCATTTTGATTATGTTGAGACCCGTATCCTTGATTATAAATCTTGTATAGAATTCTGGATCCTCTCTTAACAAATCTAACGTCTCAAAGAATCTCTAACAAAGAGGCAACGTAACTTTAAATAGTTGACACAGAAAGATCATTATTTACGTTGAAACTACAGAAAAAAAAGTTAAAACACTTCCAATCGTATTTATCGCACGCTTCAATGATGTTATTGAGAATAATGTGTAGTTAGGACAGTGTTCGCGTTCGTCATGGTGCCGGGGGATTTCTTAAAAAAAAGGATTATATATCGACACTTCTGCAATTCCCAAGGATAACGCAATTTATTTAATGAAATTCCTTAAACGTTATGATACACGACATTTTCTTGTACTTGTATCGTTTACTGCGGTGTGTTTTATATACGCAATGGATGTAACTCTATAATAATAAGAACAGTGAGCTTAAAAGCTCACTTAAAAAGCTTAAAAGGTGCGACGAAGTTTATGATTATAACTATGTATGAGTCACATACTTTCTGTTCCTTTTATGTCGGTGCTTGCGCTTTGTTCAAACAAGTTGTTCCAAATCTGAAGAAAAGTGTTTTTGAGTGTGTCACCTACTGGCAGACTCAAGTGGGCTGGCCACTCAGTATGAATGCCTAAGAAAAGAGCTTGTTCTCTAGTTGAGATACTAATGGCGATTAATGGCCTCATGAAACGTTGTGAATCCATGACCAATGACCACCCCGAAGTACATAAGCGAGTACGGCAGTCCTTAGTAGTTGGTGAGATTTGGGGGAATATCGACGGAAATGGAGCTCTGGGATGTAAATGGTGTGTAGTTGAACTGCTATTCAAATGACTAAAGCAACAGACACAATAATCTTAAAAAATTTTGCCAAAAACGGATCCATTTTGTTGCCAAAATCGGGGGGTGCCAAAAATGGAGCATGCCAAAAACGGAGCATGCCAAAAATGGAATCCCACTGTACCTTGTGCTATTACGACAAATAATACTGCTCGTATTACTGTATGAATTTTTCAATGATTTTCGCAATGATTTTCACCAGTAATTATTGCAGAGATTTGCCCAAAGATTCAGATCTATCTGCGACGATTTTCTCAGGTTAGGATAGATGGATAGATTTTTTTTATTTGAGAGATTTGCAACCCGAAAAACTTCTTCAAAAATTCAACAAGAAGTTTCTTCAAAGATGCCTTCAGGGATTCCTTACAAAATTGTCCTTAAAATTTCTTTTTGACTTTATCTAGGAATTTCTCTAAGGATGGACTAACTCAGAGATTTTTTCAAGAATCCCTACAGTAATTCTTTGAGATTTCTCAAGAAAGTCTTTGTGGATTTGGTTTAGTATTTTTCCAGGATTTTTTTTTCAGACATTTCTCCATGGAAATGTAAATAAAACTTCTCAAAAATTTAAGAGAATGTTCAAAAAAGATCGTGAGGTATTTCTAAAGAAAGTTTTAAAGTAATTTCTGATTTTTAAGTTCTTAACTCTTGATAAATAAGGATTACTAGAAAAACTCATGGACCCTTGAGGAAATTTTAGAAAAGTTTCTAGTTAACTTGTTAGGATGATTGATTGATTGGGATGAATGAATGAATCAATCGAAACTCTGGATAATATCTTGCAGAAGTTTCTGAAGAAACTCCTTGAAAAATATCGGACGTAACCCCATAAAAAAGAAGGATTTTCTGAATAAATGCTGCAGTGTTAACTAGTATGGAACCTTAAATAAACGTTTAAAGATTCCATGGGATTTTTTTGAAAAACTCATTGAGAAATGTTTGGAAGAACTGGACAAATTCCTAGAAAAAAATCTAGAGGATGATGAATGATAAAACAGGGTAGAATTTGATGAATTCTTGAAAAAGTGAGAAGGAAGGAATTTTTGGAGTTACCGTGGATGAAATAGCGTAAAAAATCCTGACCGGGTTTCTTGAATAAAAAAAAATCCCCGAACATTTTTTTTCAAAAGCTCTGGAATTAACTTTTGCGGATGTTCTTGGATAAACTTCTGCAAAAATCTTTGAAAGATTTTGAAAAATGGAAAATCGAACAACTCTACTTCTTTCTAAAGTTACGTCCCCACTGGGACAGAACCTGCTTCTCAGCTTAGTGTTCTTATGAGCACTTCCGCAGTTATTAACTGAGAGCTTACTATGCCAATGACCATTTTTGCATGTGTATATCGTGCGGCAGGTACGAAGATACTCTATGCCCTGGGAAGTCGAGAACAATTCCAACCCGAAAAGATCCTCGACCGGTGGGATTCGAACCCACGACCCTCAGCTTAGTCTTGCTGAATAGCTGCGCGTTTACCGCTACGGCTATCTGGCCTCCTAACAACTGGTAGAATGATTAATGGAAATATAGCAGGAGGAAGACCAAGGATAGTGTTGGAAAAACTTTTCAAAGTAATTCCTGAGCAAATTTCTGGAGATAGAAACATTGAAGTGCTCGAGAATTTCTTGGAGCATATTTCGGAGAAATTACTCAAGATATTCTCGGAAAATTGCTGGAAGAATATCTGGGATAACTGGTAGAGGAATCCCTCAAAGAATTTCTGGAGACATTCCAGGTGAAATCTCTGGAGAGACAACAAGGATAATTCCGTAGGCTTTTCCTCGATTAATCTGAGATGAAATTCTTGAAGAATTAGTTGAATAGTCTCGTAACAGTCCTTGAAGGTTTCTCTGGAGCATTTTGCATCAACATTCACTTGCTTGCAGCTAATAAGGAAAAAGAGATTCAAGAGATCATTTTGGTTGAAAAATAAAACACTTTAGAAACCTTTCACATAAAATGATGAATTGCATTAAAATAGAGACCAAGTCTCTGAAAAGAGACCTGTTACCAGCCTTAAAATTGATATATTGATTGTTTCAACATTTTAATTTAAAAATTGTTCGAATTCCAGATTACTTTCCCACAATCAGTTATCCAATTTTTCAAATTTCGAATAATTTAAAAAATCGTTGAACCCATTACTGGATAAATTGGACAAATATTCATAAAATTCAATCATAACTTGGGAAGTCGATAAAATGTCATACTCTAAAAGATCCTCAAGAGGCGTTTTGATAGCGGAAATTTTTTTAGGGGTTTTAACGTGAAAATCCCTTATCATGTACATATTCTACCATGAATCACTGCCTCAAAGGAATTTCCCTGATTGTTATTGGAATTTCCTGAGAATTCCAGGTTTTCCAGGTTTTCTAGGTAGTAGAGACCCTGTTGATGTACCTTCCTATAAAATTCAATTCAATCTCGGCATACTCTCGACTTATGATCCGTCTATTATCAACTTGCTCTTTTCAAATTCTTGGCACTTTGTTACCACTAAGTCAGTGTCAGCTTACTTTTCTTTGAGAATTTCTTAACTTTGCTGAAGTATGCTATTTTTACATTCGTATATCGTGTGACAAAAATGATTAAAGATTGGACTCGAAAAAAGTGCCACACCTTGTTTTGAGTGTAACTTTTTGTCGCGTGGGTAAAAAATAATTAAATTTTGGATTATACTAGTTTAGAGTGTTATGTTTATGTTATCGCGATCTGTCAAGTTGTTTTTAAGATGCATTCGAAACAAGAAGAGCTATGCCAGCAAATCTTGGGCGCGGTGATCGATAATCCCGTTCAGTAGTACAGATGGATCGCGTAAAAGGCTTGAAATTCATCATTCCACCGTGTCCCGCATTGTGAAGATGTTCCAGGAGACGAGCGGCGCTAGAAGCGTCTGAAAAACGGATTTCCCAGGGAAGACGCGTAAGATAAGGCAGTACTTTACAAATAACCCGAACCTTTCCACCCGAGACGTGGCCAAAACGGTCAATTCGTCGGAGTGGTTTGTCCAGCAGATAATGAAGCTGGCTGGGCTACGTGTTTTTAAGGTCAGGAAGGCACCGAACCGGACTGACAAGCAAAACACGGTGGCCAAATTGCGTGCGCGGAAGCTGTACCGTGAGTGGCTGGTCAAGCCAGGCTGTCTCGTCATGGACGACGAGTCATACAGCATGGCGGACATAAAACAAATCCCAGGCCTCGAGTTTTTTTGTCGGTACGTCCCGCATGAAGGTTCCGGAAAAGTTCCGGAAGATAAAGATGAACAGATGCGAGTGCGGACCGTACAGCAAGTCGTTCGTTACAACCGGCACCATAAACGGGCAGATTTATCGAGAGGAATGCTTGCAAAAGCGCTTGCTGCCCATACTCCGCTCTCACCGAGGTCCCACGCTGTTCTGGCCGGATCTCGCTTCGTGTCATTACGCCAAGCCTGTAATGGAGTGGTACGAAGCGAAGGGTGTTATGTGGTCCCGAAGGAGGCGAACCCGCCAAATACACCAGAACTTCGTTCGATCGAAAAGTTTTGGGCGATAATGAAGAAGAAATTGAAGAAAAGCGGAAAAACATTCAAAACCGATGAAGCTTTGAAGAAAAACTGGGAGAAATTGAATAAGAAGGATGGGCGAAGCCTCGCCCAAGATCTCATGAGCAGTGTTAAGAGAAATGTACGGGACGGACCTGGTGTAGTGGTTAGAACACACGCCTCTCACGCCGAGGACCTGGGATCGAATCCCATCCCCGAGATAGCCACTGACAAAAAATTTGTAGTGACTACTTCCTTCGGAAGGGAAGTAAAGCCGTTGGTCCCGAGATGAACTAGCCCAGGGCTAAAAATCTCGTTAATAAAGAAAGAAAAAAAAAAAGAAATGTACGTGTGTTCAGCTTGGGGGAGAAAATTCAATAAATAAATTATGCCAAAACAAAGCCAATATATAACTATTAAACCCCTGAAAATTTGAGAAGTTCCGATTTAAAATGAATTTTTGGTGATCATTTTTTTTGTGGCTCATTTTTCCCGAGTCCAGTTTTTATTATTTTATTCACGGAATATCAGATTTGGGAATCAGATTTGCAAAGCATATCATTCGTCGGTATTATGTAACAATTAGGTATTCCCAAGCAGCACAGTTTGTTTCAACTCAAGAATAAAATAATCTCTTGAAACTAATCCAAGTTGTCAATGGTTGAAAATATGACTTTCAATTGCACTGAATAGCAACGCAAAAAGCGCAAGAGGTGGAGTCTGTTTGCAACATATTTAAGTTATATCGAAATTGCTTATTTGTGGCAAAATACTTGAGAAAAAAAAATGAAAACAAAAATATGAAAGAGAACCAAACTTCCGACCTCAAGATCACCAAACTTCTCCTCTACTCACTAGTCCACCAGCTCTTCGAACAATTGCGTCGCCAATGCACTATAAAAGCGACCACATGGCCCATTTATCAAAGCTTGTTGCTTTTAACTTTACTGCACCCTTCGGAATACAAGTTCATTACTGTCGAAATTAGACCACGCCTGAAATAATCTAAACTTTTTGCAAACACTTCCGCGCAACATATGAGAAACACCATTCAAACAAACAAACTGTTGCTAGACCATGTTTTCGTTGTTAGATGATACGTAAGGTGCAACTCAACCATATTGCAACTCGATTCAAACAATCAAACTTCTAGCTGTCATACACGTAGTTTAGTGCAATTTGGTCGCAACTGGGATGAATCTTCTTGAGTTGTGGGTATGGAAACGAAAATTGAATGCAAGTTGCGGATGCTTTAAATGAAAGTAATTTGAAACATAACATTAAAACCGGCATTTTGGGAGAAGTTTCAAGAGTTTGTTTGAAAAGTTGCTGGAAACATCTTGACAAACTTGACTTTATTGCTATTTTCAAAGGACATTTGCAGCAAATCTTGTCGTTTCAAAAATGTTGAACTTCAAACAAGAGGTGAAATGCATGTTCATTGGAACGGAAATGAAACTTTATGAGCCTTGATATTGATATGCAACCGAACTGGAACC